>NC_086449.1:766123665-766419474 GCF_028390025.1 Pseudophryne corroboree | reverse complement strand
GAATTTCTCATATGCCACAAAACGGTTGAAGCTCCTGTTCAAAAATGATGCTCCGAAATCAACTTCTGTCACCTTAGTGATACATTTTGGGATAGTACCTAAAGTTTAAAGCCGAAATTGGGGCACTTTTGAAATTTTCATTTTTGACCAAAATCGACAGGTCCGGGGCTTAGGGAATTTCTCATATGCCACAAAACGGTTGAAGCTCCTGTTCAAAAATGATGCTCCGAAATCAACTTCTGTCACCTTAGAGATACATTTTGGGATAGTACCTAAAGTTTAAAGCAGAAATTGGGGCACTTTTGAAATTTTCAGTTTTGACCAAAATAGACAGGTCTGGGGCTTAGTGAAATTCTCATATGCCACAAAATGGTTGAAGCTCCTGTTCAAAAATGATGCTCCGAAATCAACTTCTGTCACCTTAGTGATACATTTTGGGATAGTACCTAAAGTTTAAAGCAGAAATTGGGGCACTTTTGAAATTTTCATTTTTGACCAAAATCGACAGGTCCGGGGCTTAGTGAAATTCTCATATGCCACAAAACGGTTGAAGCTCCTGTTCAAAAATGATGCTCCTAAATCAACTTCTGTCACCTTAGTGATACATTTTGGGATAGTACCTAAAGTTTAAAGCAGAAATTGGGGCACTTTCGAAATTTTCATTTTTGACCAAAATCGACAGGTCCGGGGCTAAGGGATTTTCTCATATGCCACAAAACGGTTGAAGCTCCTGTTCAAAAATGATGCTCCGAAATCAACTTCTGTCACCTTAGTGATACATTTTGGGATAGTACCTAAAGTTTAAAGCAGAAATTGGGGCACTTTTGAAATTTTCATTTTTGACCAAAATCGACAGGTCCGGGGCTTAGGGAATTTCTCATATGCCACAAAACGGTTGAAGCTCCTGTTCAAAAATGATGCTCCGAAATCAACTTCTGTCACCTTAGAGATACATTTTGGGATAGTACCTAAAGTTTAAAGCAGACATTGGGGCAATTTTGAAATTTTCATTTTTGACCAAAATCGACAGGTCCGGGGCTTAGTGAAATTCTCATATGCCACAAAACGGTTGAAGCTCCTGTTCAAAAATGATGCTCCTAAATCAACTTCTGTCACCTTAGTGATACATTTTGGGATAGTACCTAAAGTTTAAAGCAGAAATTGGGGCACTTTTGAAAATGTCATTTTTGACCAAAATCGACAGGTCCGGGGCTTAGGGAATTTCTCAAATGCCACAAAATGGATGAAGCTCCTGTTCAAAAATGATGCTCCGAAATCAACTTCTGTCACCTTAGTGATACATTTTGGGATATTACCTAAAGTTTAAAGCAGAAATTGGGGCACTTTTGAAATTTTCATTTTTGACCAAAATCAACAGGTCCGGGGCTTAGTGAAATTCTCATATGCCACAAAACAGTTGAAGCTCCTGTTCAAAAATGATGCTCCTAAATCAACTTCTGTCACCTTAGTGATACATTTTGGGATAGTACCTAAAGTTTAAAGCAGAAATTGGGGCACTTTTGAAAATGTCATTTTTGACCAAAATCGACAGGTCCGGGGCTTAGGGAATTTCTCAAATGCCACAAAATGGATGAAGCTCCTGTTCAAAAATGATGCTCCGAAATCAACTTCTGTCACCTTAGTGATACATTTTGGGATATTACCTAAAGTTTAAAGCAGAAATTGGGGCACTTTTGAAATTTTCATTTTTGACCAAAATGGACAGGTCCGGGGCTTAGTGAAATTCTCATATGCCACAAAATGGTTGAAGCTCCTGTTCAAAAACGATGCTCCGAAATCAACTTCTGTCACCTTAGAGATTCATTTTGGGATAGTACCTAAAGTTTAAAGCAGAAATTGGGGCACTTTTGAAATTTTCAGTTTTGACCAAAATAGACAGGTCCGGGGCTTAGTGAAATTCTCATATGCCACAAAATGGTTGAAGCTCCTGTTCAAAAATGATGCTCCAAAATCAACTTCTGTCACCTTAGTGATACATTTTGGGATAGTACCTAAAGTTTAAAGCAGAAATTGGGGCACTTTCGAAATTTTCATTTTTGACCAAAATCGACAGGTCCGGGGCTAAGGGATTTTCTCATATGCCACAAAACGGTTGAAGCTCCTGTTCAAAAATGATGCTCCGAAATCAACTTCTGTCACCTTAGTGATACATTTTGGGATAGTACCTAAAGTTTAAAGCAGAAATTGGGGCACTTTTGAAATTTTCATTTTTGACCAAAATCGACAGGTCCGGGGCTTAGGGAATTTCTCATATGCCACAAAACGGTTGAAGCTCCTGTTCAAAAATGATGCTCCGAAATCAACTTCTGTCACCTAAGAGATACATTTTGGGATAGTACCTAAAGTTTAAAGCAGACATTGGGGCAATTTTGAAATTTTCATTTTTGACCAAAATCGACAGGTCCGGGGCTTAGTGAAATTCTCATATGCCACAAAACGGTTGAAGCTCCTGTTCAAAAATGATGCTCCTAAATCAACTTCTGTCACCTTAGTGATACATTTTGGGATAGTACCTAAAGTTTAAAGCAGAAATTGGGGCACTTTTGAAAATGTCATTTTTGACCAAAATCGACAGGTCCGGGGCTTAGGGAATTTCTCAAATGCCACAAAATGGATGAAGCTCCTGTTCAAAAATGATGCTCCGAAATCAACTTCTGTCACCTTAGTGATACATTTTGGGATATTACCTAAAGTTTAAAGCAGAAATTGGGGCACTTTTGACATTTTCATTTTTGACCAAAATCAACAGGTCCGGGGCTTAGTGAAATTCTCATATGCCACAAAACAGTTGAAGCTCCTGTTCAAAAATGATGCTCCTAAATCAACTTCTGTCACCTTAGTGATACATTTTGGGATAGTACCTAAAGTTTAAAGCAGAAATTGGGGCACTTTTGAAAATGTCATTTTTGACCAAAATCGACAGGTCCGGGGCTTAGGGAATTTCTCAAATGCCACAAAATGGATGAAGCTCCTGTTCAAAAATGATGCTCCGAAATCAACTTCTGTCACCTTAGTGATACATTTTGGGATATTACCTAAAGTTTAAAGCAGAAATTGGGGCACTTTTGAAATTTTCATTTTTGACCAAAATCAACAGGTCCGGGGCTTAGTGAAATTCTCATATGCCACAAAACAGTTGAAGCTCCTGTTCAAAGATGATGCTCCGAAATCAACTTCTGTCACCTTAGTGATACATTTTGGGATAGTACCTAAAGTTTAAAGCAGAAATTGGGGCACTTTTGAAAATTTCATTTTTGACCAAAATCGACAGGTCCGGGGCTTAGGGAATTTCTCATATGCCACAAAATAGATGAAGCTCATGTTCAAAAATGATGCTCCGAAATCAACTTCTGTCACCTTAGTGATACATTTTGGGATAGTACCTAAAGTTTAAAGCAGAAATTGGGGCACTTTTGAAATTTTCATTTTTGACCAAAATCGACAGGTCCACGGCTTAGTGAAATTCTCATATGCCACAAAACGGTTGAAGCTCCTGTTCAAAAATGATGCTCCGAAATCAACTTCTGTCACCTTAGAGATACATTTTGGGATAGTACCTAAAGTTTAAAGCAGAAATTGGGGCACTTTTGAAATTTTCATTTTTGACCAAAATCGACAGGTCTAGGGCTTAGGGAATTTCTCATATGCCACAAAACGGTTGAAGCTCCTGTTCAAAAATGATGCTCCGAAATCAACTTCTATCACCTTAGTGATACATTTTGGGATAGTACCTAAAGTTTAAAGCCGAAATTGGGGCACTTTTGAAATTTTCATTTTTGACCAAAATCGACAGGTCCGGGGCTTAGGGAATTTCTCATATGCCACAAAACGGTTGAAGCTCCTGTTCAAAAATGATGCTCCGAAATCAACTTCTGTCACCTTAGAGATACATTTTGGGATAGTACCTAAAGTTTAAAGCAGAAATTGGGGCACTTTTGAAATTTTCAGTTTTGACCAAAATAGACAGGTCCGGGGCTTAGGGAATTTCTCATATGCCACAAAACGGTTGAAGCTCCTGTTCAAAAATGATGCTCCGAAATCAACTTCTGTCACCTTAGAGATACATTTTGGGATAGTACCTAAAGTTTAAAGCAGACATTGGGGCAATTTTGAAATTTTCATTTTTGACCAAAATCGACAGGTCCGGGGCTTAGTGAAATTCTCATATGCCACAAAACGGTTGAAGCTCCTGTTCAAAAATGATGCTCCTAAATCAACTTCTGTCACCTTAGTGATACATTTTGGGATAGTACCTAAAGTTTAAAGCAGAAATTGGGGCACTTTTGAAAATGTCATTTTTGACCAAAATCGACAGGTCCGGGGCTTAGGGAATTTCTCAAATGCCACAAAATGGATAATGCTCCTGTTCAAAAATGATGCTCCGAAATCAACTTCTGTCACCTTAGTGATACATTTTGGGATATTACCTAAAGTTTAAAGCAGAAATTGGGGCACTTTTGAAATTTTCATTTTTGACCAAAATCAACAGGTCCGGGGCTTAGTGAAATTCTCATATGCCACAAAACAGTTGAAGCTCCTGTTCAAAAATGATGCTCCTAAATCAACTTCTGTCACCTTAGTGATACATTTTGGGATAGTACCTAAAGTTTAAAGCAGAAATTGGGGCACTTTTGAAAATGTCATTTTTGACCAAAATCGACAGGTCCGGGGCTTAGGGAATTTCTCAAATGCCACAAAATGGATGAAGCTCCTGTTCAAAAATGATGCTCCGAAATCAACTTCTGTCACCTTAGTGATACATTTTGGGATATTACCTAAAGTTTAAAGCAGAAATTGGGGCACTTTTGAAATGTTCATTTTTGACCAAAATCGACAGGTCCGCGGCTTAGTGAAATTCTCATATGCCACAAAACGGTTGAAGCTCCTGTTCAAAAATGATGCTCCGAAATCAACTTCTGTCACCTTAGAGATACATTTTGGGATAGTACCTAAAGTTTAAAGCAGAAATTGGGGCACTTTTGAAATTTTCATTTTTGACCAAAATCGACAGGTCTGGGGCTTAGGGAATTTCTCATATGCCACAAAACGGTTGAAGCTCCTGTTCAAAAATGATGCTCCGAAATCAACTTCTGTCACCTTAGTGATACATTTTGGGATAGTACCTAAAGTTTAAAGCAGAAATTGGGGCACTTTTGAAATTTTCATTTTTGACCAAAATCGACAGGTCCGGGGCTTAGGGAATTTCTCATATGCCACAAAACGGTTGAAGCTCCTGTTCAAAACTGATGCTCCGAAATCAACTTCTGTCACCTTAGAGATACATTTTGGGATAGTACCTAAAGTTTAAAGCAGAAATTGGGGCACTTTTGAAATTTTCAGTTTTGACCAAAATAGACAGGTCCGGGGCTTAGTGAAATTCTCATATGCCACAAAATGGTTGAAGCTCCTGTTCAAAAATGATGCTCCGAAATCAACTTCTGTCACCTTAGTGATACATTTTGGGATAGTACCTAAAGTTTAAAGCAGAAATTGGGGCACTTTCGAAATTTTCATTTTTGACCAAAATCGACAGGTCCGGGGCTAAGGGATTTTCTCATATGCCACAAAACGGTTGAAGCTCCTGTTCAAAAATGATGCTCCGAAATCAACTTCTGTCACCTTAGTGATACATTTTGGGATAGTACCTAAAGTTTAAAGCAGAAATTGGGGCACTTTTGAAATTTTCATTTTTGACCAAAATCGACAGGTCCGGGGCTTAGGGAATTTCTCATATGCCACAAAACGGTTGAAGCTCCTGTTCAAAAATGATGCTCCGAAATCAACTTCTGTCACCTTAGAGATACATTTTGGGATAGTACCTAAAGTTTAAAGCAGACATTGGGGCAATTTTGAAATTTTCATTTTTGACCAAAATCGACAGGTCCGGGGCTTAGTGAAATTCTCATATGCCACAAAACGGTTGAAGCTCTTGTTCAAAAATGATGCTCCTAAATCAACTTCTGTCACCTTAGTGATACATTTTGGGATAGTACCTAAAGTTTAAAGCAGAAATTGGGGCACTTTTGAAAATGTCATTTTTGACCAAAATCGACAGGTCCGGGGCTTAGGGAATTTCTCAAATGCCACAAAATGGATGAAGCTCCTGTTCAAAAATGATGCTCCGAAATCAACTTCTGTCACCTTAGTGATACATTTTGGGATATTACCTAAAGTTTAAAGCAGAAATTGGGGCACTTTTGACATTTTCATTTTTGACCAAAATCAACAGGTCCGGGGCTTAGTGAAATTCTCATATGCCACAAAACAGTTGAAGCTCCTGTTCAAAAATGATGCTCCTAAATCAACTTCTGTCACCTTAGTGATACATTTTGGGATAGTACCTAAAGTTTAAAGCAGAAATTGGGGCACTTTTGAAAATGTCATTTTTGACCAAAATCGACAGGTCCGGGGCTTAGGGAATTTCTCAAATGCCACAAAATGGATGAAGCTCCTGTTCAAAAATGATGCTCCGAAATCAACTTCTGTCACCTTAGTGATACATTTTGGGATATTACCTAAAGTTTAAAGCAGAAATTGGGGCACTTTTGAAATTTTCATTTTTGACCAAAATCAACAGGTCCGGGGCTTAGTGAAATTCTCATATGCCACAAAACAGTTGAAGCTCCTGTTCAAAAATGATGCTCCGAAATCAACTTCTGTCACCTTAGTGATACATTTTGGGATAGTACCTAAAGTTTAAAGCAGAAATTGGGGCACTTTTGAAAATTTCATTTTTGACCAAAATCGACAGGTCCGGGGCTTAGGGAATTTCTCATATGCCACAAAATAGATGAAGCTCATGTTCAAAAATGATGCTCCGAAATCAACTTCTGTCACCTTAGTGATACATTTTGGGATAGTACCTAAAGTTTAAAGCAGAAATTGGGGCACTTTTGAAATTTTCATTTTTGACCAAAATCGACAGGTCCGCGGCTTAGTGAAATTCTCATATGCCACAAAACGGTTGAAGCTCCTGTTCAAAAATGATGCTCCGAAATCAACTTCTGTCACCTTAGAGATACATTTTGGGATAGTACCTAAAGTTTAAAGCAGAAATTGGGGCACTTTTGAAATTTTCATTTTTGACCAAAATCGACAGGTCTGGGGCTTAGGGAATTTCTCATATGCCACAAAACGGTTGAAGCTCCTGTTCAAAAATGATGCTCCGAAATCAACTTCTGTCACCTTAGTGATACATTTTTGGGATAGTACCTAAAGTTTAAAGCAGAAATTGGGGCACTTTTGACATTTTCATTTTTGACCAAAATCGACAGGTCCGCGGCTTAGTGAAATTCTCATATGCCACAAAACGGTTGAAGCTCCTGTTCAAAAATAATGCTCCGAAATCAACTTCTGTCACCTTAGTGATACATTTTTGGGATAGTACCTAAAGTTTAAAGCAGAAATTGGGGCACTTTTGAAATTTTCATTTTTGACCAAAATCGACAGGTCCGCGGCTTAGTGAAATTCTCATATGCCACAAAACGGTTGAAGCTCCTGTTCAAAAATGATGCTCCGAAATCAACTTCTGTCACCTTAGTGATACATTTTGGGATAGTACCTAAAGTTTAAAGCAGAAATTGGGGCACTTTTGAAATTTTCATTTTTGACCAAAATCGACAGGTCCGGGGCTTAGTGAAATTCTGATATGCCACAAAAAGGTTGAAGCTCATGTTCAAAAATGATGCTCCGAAATCAACTTCTGTCACCTTAGTGATACATTTTGGGATAGTACCTAAAGTTTAAAGCAGAAATTGGGGCACTTTTGAAATTTTCATTTTTGACCAAAATCGACAGGTCCGGGGCTTAGTGAAATTCTCATATGCCACAAAACGGTTGAAGCTCCTGTTCAAAAATGATGCTCCGAAATCAACTTCTGTCACCTTAGTGATACATTTTTGGGATAGTACCTAAAGTTTAAAGCAGAAATTGGGGCACTTTTGAAATTTTCATTTTTGACCAAAATCGACAGGTCCGGGGCTTAGTGAAATTCTGATATGCCACAAAAAGGTTGAAGCTCATGTTCAAAAATGATGCTCCGAAATCAACTTCTGTCACCTTAGTGATACATTTTGGGATAGTACCTAAAGTTTAAAGCAGAAATTGGGGCACTTTCGAAATTTTCATTTTTGACCAAAATCGACAGGTCCGGGGCTAAGGGATTTTCTCATATGCCACAAAACGGTTGAAGCTCCTGTTCAAAAATGATGCTCCGAAATCAACTTCTGTCACCTTAGTGATACATTTTGGGATAGTACCTAAAGTTTAAAGCAGAAATTGGGGCACTTTTGAAATTTTCATTTTTGACCAAAATCGACAGGTCCGGGGCTTAGGGAATTTCTCATATGCCACAAAACGGTTGAAGCTCCTGTTCAAAAATGATGCTCCGAAATCAACTTCTGTCACCTAAGAGATACATTTTGGGATAGTACCTAAAGTTTAAAGCAGACATTGGGGCAATTTTGAAATTTTCATTTTTGACCAAAATCGACAGGTCCGGGGCTTAGTGAAATTCTCATATGCCACAAAACGGTTGAAGCTCCTGTTCAAAAATGATGCTCCTAAATCAACTTCTGTCACCTTAGTGATACATTTTGGGATAGTACCTAAAGTTTAAAGCAGAAATTGGGGCACTTTTGAAAATGTCATTTTTGACCAAAATCGACAGGTCCGGGGCTTAGGGAATTTCTCAAATGCCACAAAATGGATGAAGCTCCTGTTCAAAAATGATGCTCCGAAATCAACTTCTGTCACCTTAGTGATACATTTTGGGATATTACCTAAAGTTTAAAGCAGAAATTGGGGCACTTTTGACATTTTCATTTTTGACCAAAATCAACAGGTCCGGGGCTTAGTGAAATTCTCATATGCCACAAAACAGTTGAAGCTCCTGTTCAAAAATGATGCTCCTAAATCAACTTCTGTCACCTTAGTGATACATTTTGGGATAGTACCTAAAGTTTAAAGCAGAAATTGGGGCACTTTTGAAAATGTCATTTTTGACCAAAATCGACAGGTCCGGGGCTTAGGGAATTTCTCAAATGCCACAAAATGGATGAAGCTCCTGTTCAAAAATGATGCTCCGAAATCAACTTCTGTCACCTTAGTGATACATTTTGGGATATTACCTAAAGTTTAAAGCAGAAATTGGGGCACTTTTGAAATTTTCATTTTTGACCAAAATCAACAGGTCCGGGGCTTAGTGAAATTCTCATATGCCACAAAACAGTTGAAGCTCCTGTTCAAAGATGATGCTCCGAAATCAACTTCTGTCACCTTAGTGATACATTTTGGGATAGTACCTAAAGTTTAAAGCAGAAATTGGGGCACTTTTGAAAATTTCATTTTTGACCAAAATCGACAGGTCCGGGGCTTAGGGAATTTCTCATATGCCACAAAATAGATGAAGCTCATGTTCAAAAATGATGCTCCGAAATCAACTTCTGTCACCTTAGTGATACATTTTGGGATAGTACCTAAAGTTTAAAGCAGAAATTGGGGCACTTTTGAAATTTTCATTTTTGACCAAAATCGACAGGTCCACGGCTTAGTGAAATTCTCATATGCCACAAAACGGTTGAAGCTCCTGTTCAAAAATGATGCTCCGAAATCAACTTCTGTCACCTTAGAGATACATTTTGGGATAGTACCTAAAGTTTAAAGCAGAAATTGGGGCACTTTTGAAATTTTCATTTTTGACCAAAATCGACAGGTCTAGGGCTTAGGGAATTTCTCATATGCCACAAAACGGTTGAAGCTCCTGTTCAAAAATGATGCTCCGAAATCAACTTCTGTCACCTTAGTGATACATTTTTGGGATAGTACCTAAAGTTTAAAGCAGAAATTGGGGCACTTTTGACATTTTCATTTTTGACCAAAATCGACAGGTCCGCGGCTTAGTGAAATTCTCATATGCCACAAAACGGTTGAAGCTCCTGTTCAAAAATAATGCTCCGAAATCAACTTCTGTCACCTTAGTGATACATTTTTGGGATAGTACCTAAAGTTTAAAGCAGAAATTGGGGCACTTTTGAAATTTTCATTTTTGACCAAAATCGACAGGTCCGCGGCTTAGTGAAATTCTCATATGCCACAAAACGGTTGAAGCTCCTGTTCAAAAATGATGCTCCGAAATCAACTTCTGTCACCTTAGTGATACATTTTGGGATAGTACCTAAAGTTTAAAGCAGAAATTGGGGCACTTTTGAAATTTTCATTTTTGACCAAAATCGACAGGTCCGGGGCTTAGTGAAATTCTCATATGCCACAAAAAGGTTGAAGCTCATGTTCAAAAATGATGCTCCGAAATCAACTTCTGTCACCTTAGTGATACATTTTGGGATAGTACCTAAAGTTTAAAGCAGAAATTGGGGCACTTTTGAAATTTTCATTTTTGACCAAAATCGACAGGTCCGGGGCTTAGTGAAATTCTCATATGCCACAAAACGGTTGAAGCTCCTGTTCAAAAATGATGCTCCGAAATCAACTTCTGTCACCTTAGTGATACATTTTTGGGATAGTACCTAAAGTTTAAAGCAGAAATTGGGGCACTTTTGAAATTTTCATTTTTGACCAAAATCGACAGGTCCGGGGCTTAGTGAAATTCTCATATGCCACAAAACGGTTGAAGCTCCAGTTCAAAAATGATGCTCCGAAATCAACTTCTATCACCTTAGTGATACATTTTGGGATAGTACCTAAAGTTTAAAGCCGAAATTGGGGCACTTTTGAAATTTTCATTTTTGACCAAAATTGACAGGTCCGGGGCTTAGGGAATTTCTCATATGCCACAAAACAGTTGAAGCTCCTGTTCAAAGATGATGCTCCGAAATCAACTTCTGTCACCTTAGTGATACATTTTGGGATAGTACCTAAAGTTTAAAGCAGAAATTGGGGCACTTTTGAAAATTTCATTTTTGACCAAAATCGACAGGTCCGGGGCTTAGGGAATTTCTCATATGCCACAAAATAGATGAAGCTCATGTTCAAAAATGATGCTCCGAAATCAACTTCTGTCACCTTAGTGATACATTTTGGGATAGTACCTAAAGTTTAAAGCAGAAATTGGGGCACTTTTGAAATTTTCATTTTTGACCAAAATCGACAGGTCCACGGCTTAGTGAAATTCTCATATGCCACAAAACGGTTGAAGCTCCTGTTCAAAAATGATGCTCCGAAATCAACTTCTGTCACCTTAGAGATACATTTTGGGATAGTACCTAAAGTTTAAAGCAGAAATTGGGGCACTTTTGAAATTTTCATTTTTGACCAAAATCGACAGGTCTAGGGCTTAGGGAATTTCTCATATGCCACAAAACGGTTGAAGCTCCTGTTCAAAAATGATGCTCCGAAATCAACTTCTGTCACCTTAGTGATACATTTTTGGGATAGTACCTAAAGTTTAAAGCAGAAATTGGGGCACTTTTGACATTTTCATTTTTGACCAAAATCGACAGGTCCGCGGCTTAGTGAAATTCTCATATGCCACAAAACGGTTGAAGCTCCTGTTCAAAAATAATGCTCCGAAATCAACTTCTGTCACCTTAGTGATACATTTTTGGGATAGTACCTAAAGTTTAAAGCAGAAATTGGGGCACTTTTGAAATTTTCATTTTTGACCAAAATCGACAGGTCCGCGGCTTAGTGAAATTCTCATATGCCACAAAACGGTTGAAGCTCCTGTTCAAAAATGATGCTCCGAAATCAACTTCTGTCACCTTAGTGATACATTTTGGGATAGTACCTAAAGTTTAAAGCAGAAATTGGGGCACTTTTGAAATTTTCATTTTTGACCAAAATCGACAGGTCCGGGGCTTAGTGAAATTCTCATATGCCACAAAAAGGTTGAAGCTCATGTTCAAAAATGATGCTCCGAAATCAACTTCTGTCACCTTAGTGATACATTTTGGGATAGTACCTAAAGTTTAAAGCAGAAATTGGGGCACTTTTGAAATTTTCATTTTTGACCAAAATCGACAGGTCCGGGGCTTAGTGAAATTCTCATATGCCACAAAACGGTTGAAGCTCCTGTTCAAAAATGATGCTCCGAAATCAACTTCTGTCACCTTAGTGATACATTTTTGGGATAGTACCTAAAGTTTAAAGCAGAAATTGGGGCACTTTTGAAATTTTCATTTTTGACCAAAATCGACAGGTCCGGGGCTTAGTGAAATTCTCATATGCCACAAAACGGTTGAAGCTCCAGTTCAAAAATGATGCTCCGAAATCAACTTCTATCACCTTAGTGATACATTTTGGGATAGTACCTAAAGTTTAAAGCCGAAATTGGGGCACTTTTGAAATTTTCATTTTTGACCAAAATCGACAGGTCCGGGGCTTAGGGAATTTCTCATATGCCACAAAACGGTTGAAGCTCCTGTTCAAAAATGATGCTCCGAAATCAACTTCTGTCACCTTAGAGATACATTTTGGGATAGTACCTAAAGTTTAAAGCAGAAATTGGGGCACTTTTGAAATTTTCAGTTTTGACCAAAATAGACAGGTCCGGGGCTTAGGGAATTTCTCATATGCCACAAAACGGTTGAAGCTCCTGTTCAAAAATGATGCTCCGAAATCAACTTCTGTCACCTTAGAGATACATTTTGGGATAGTACCTAAAGTTTAAAGCAGACATTGGGGCAATTTTGAAATTTTCATTTTTGACCAAAATCGACAGGTCCGGGGCTTAGTGAAATTCTCATATGCCACAAAACGGTTGAAGCTCCTGTTCAAAAATGATGCTCCTAAATCAACTTCTGTCACCTTAGTGATACATTTTGGGATAGTACCTAAAGTTTAAAGCAGAAATTGGGGCACTTTTGAAAATGTCATTTTTGACCAAAATCGACAGGTCCGGGGCTTAGGGAATTTCTCAAATGCCACAAAATGGATAATGCTCCTGTTCAAAAATGATGCTCCGAAATCAACTTCTGTCACCTTAGTGATACATTTTGGGATATTACCTAAAGTTTAAAGCAGAAATTGGGGCACTTTTGAAATTTTCATTTTTGACCAAAATCAACAGGTCCGGGGCTTAGTGAAATTCTCATATGCCACAAAACAGTTGAAGCTCCTGTTCAAAAATGATGCTCCTAAATCAACTTCTGTCACCTTAGTGATACATTTTGGGATAGTACCTAAAGTTTAAAGCAGAAATTGGGGCACTTTTGAAAATGTCATTTTTGACCAAAATCGACAGGTCCGGGGCTTAGGGAATTTCTCAAATGCCACAAAATGGATGAAGCTCCTGTTCAAAAATGATGCTCCGAAATCAACTTCTGTCACCTTAGTGATACATTTTGGGATATTACCTAAAGTTTAAAGCAGAAATTGGGGCACTTTTGAAATGTTCATTTTTGACCAAAATCGACAGGTCCGCGGCTTAGTGAAATTCTCATATGCCACAAAACGGTTGAAGCTCCTGTTCAAAAATGATGCTCCGAAATCAACTTCTGTCACCTTAGAGATACATTTTGGGATAGTACCTAAAGTTTAAAGCAGAAATTGGGGCACTTTCGAAATTTTCATTTTTGACCAAAATCGACAGGTCCGGGGCTAAGGGATTTTCTCATATGCCACAAAACGGTTGAAGCTCCTGTTCAAAGATGATGCTCCGAAATCAACTTCTGTCACCTTAGTGATACATTTTGGGATAGTACCTAAAGTTTAAAGCAGAAATTGGGGCACTTTTGAAAATTTCATTTTTGACCAAAATCGACAGGTCCGGGGCTTAGGGAATTTCTCATATGCCACAAAACGGTTGAAGCTCCTGTTCAAAAATGATGCTCCGAAATCAACTTCTGTCACCTTAGTGATACATTTTGGGATATTACCTAAAGTTTAAAGCAGAAATTGGGGCACTTTTGAAATGTTCATTTTTGACCAAAATCGACAGGTCCGCGGCTTAGTGAAATTCTCATATGCCACAAAACGGTTGAAGCTCCTGTTCAAAAATGATGCTCCGAAATCAACTTCTGTCACCTTAGAGATACATTTTGGGATAGTACCTAAAGTTTAAAGCAGAAATTGGGGCACTTTCGAAATTTTCATTTTTGACCAAAATCGACAGGTCCGGGGCTAAGGGATTTTCTCATATGCCACAAAACGGTTGAAGCTCCTGTTCAAAGATGATGCTCCGAAATCAACTTCTGTCACCTTAGTGATACATTTTGGGATAGTACCTAAAGTTTAAAGCAGAAATTGGGGCACTTTTGAAAATTTCATTTTTGACCAAAATCGACAGGTCCGGGGCTTAGGGAATTTCTCATATGCCACAAAACGGTTGAAGCTCCTGTTCAAAAATGATGCTCCGAAATCAACTTCTGTCACCTTAGAGATACATTTTGGGATAGTACCTAAAGTTTAAAGCAGACATTGGGGCAATTTTGAAATTTTCATTTTTGACCAAAATCGACAGGTCCGGGGCTTAGTGAAATTCTCATATGCCACAAAACGGTTGAAGCTCTTGTTCAAAAATGATGCTCCTAAATCAACTTCTGTCACCTTAGTGATACATTTTGGGATAGTACCTAAAGTTTAAAGCAGAAATTGGGGCACTTTTGAAAATGTCATTTTTGACCAAAATCGACAGGTCCGGGGCTTAGGGAATTTCTCAAATGCCACAAAATGGATGAAGCTCCTGTTCAAAAATGATGCTCCGAAATCAACTTCTGTCACCTTAGTGATACATTTTGGGATATTACCTAAAGTTTAAAGCAGAAATTGGGGCACTTTTGACATTTTCATTTTTGACCAAAATCAACAGGTCCGGGGCTTAGTGAAATTCTCATATGCCACAAAACAGTTGAAGCTCCTGTTCAAAAATGATGCTCCTAAATCAACTTCTGTCACCTTAGTGATACATTTTGGGATAGTACCTAAAGTTTAAAGCAGAAATTGGGGCACTTTTGAAAATGTCATTTTTGACCAAAATCGACAGGTCCGGGGCTTAGGGAATTTCTCAAATGCCACAAAATGGATGAAGCTCCTGTTCAAAAATGATGCTCCGAAATCAACTTCTGTCACCTTAGTGATACATTTTGGGATATTACCTAAAGTTTAAAGCAGAAATTGGGGCACTTTTGAAATTTTCATTTTTGACCAAAATCAACAGGTCCGGGGCTTAGTGAAATTCTCATATGCCACAAAACAGTTGAAGCTCCTGTTCAAAAATGATGCTCCGAAATCAACTTCTGTCACCTTAGTGATACATTTTGGGATAGTACCTAAAGTTTAAAGCAGAAATTGGGGCACTTTTGAAAATTTCATTTTTGACCAAAATCGACAGGTCCGGGGCTTAGGGAATTTCTCATATGCCACAAAATAGATGAAGCTCATGTTCAAAAATGATGCTCCGAAATCAACTTCTGTCACCTTAGTGATACATTTTGGGATAGTACCTAAAGTTTAAAGCAGAAATTGGGGCACTTTTGAAATTTTCATTTTTGACCAAAATCGACAGGTCCGCGGCTTAGTGAAATTCTCATATGCCACAAAACGGTTGAAGCTCCTGTTCAAAAATGATGCTCCGAAATCAACTTCTGTCACCTTAGAGATACATTTTGGGATAGTACCTAAAGTTTAAAGCAGAAATTGGGGCACTTTTGAAATTTTCATTTTTGACCAAAATCGACAGGTCTGGGGCTTAGGGAATTTCTCATATGCCACAAAACGGTTGAAGCTCCTGTTCAAAAATGATGCTCCGAAATCAACTTCTGTCACCTTAGTGATACATTTTTGGGATAGTACCTAAAGTTTAAAGCAGAAATTGGGGCACTTTTGACATTTTCATTTTTGACCAAAATCGACAGGTCCGCGGCTTAGTGAAATTCTCATATGCCACAAAATGGTTGAAGCTCCTGTTCAAAAATAATGCTCCGAAATCAACTTCTGTCACCTTAGTGATACATTTTTGGGATAGTACCTAAAGTTTAAAGCAGAAATTGGGGCACTTTTGAAATTTTCATTTTTGACCAAAATCGACAGGTCCGCGGCTTAGTGAAATTCTCATATGCCACAAAACGGTTGAAGCTCCTGTTCAAAAATGATGCTCCGAAATCAACTTCTGTCACCTTAGTGATACATTTTGGGATAGTACCTAAAGTTTAAAGCAGAAATTGGGGCACTTTTGAAATTTTCATTTTTGACCAAAATCGACAGGTCCGGGGCTTAGTGAAATTCTGATATGCCACAAAAAGGTTGAAGCTCATGTTCAAAAATGATGCTCCGAAATCAACTTCTGTCACCTTAGTGATACATTTTGGGATAGTACCTAAAGTTTAAAGCAGAAATTGGGGCACTTTTGAAATTTTCATTTTTGACCAAAATCGACAGGTCCGGGGCTTAGTGAAATTCTCATATGCCACAAAACGGTTGAAGCTCCTGTTCAAAAATGATGCTCCGAAATCAACTTCTGTCACCTTAGTGATACATTTTTGGGATAGTACCTAAAGTTTAAAGCAGAAATTGGGGCACTTTTGAAATTTTCATTTTTGACCAAAATCGACAGGTCCGGGGCTTAGTGAAATTCTCATATGCCACAAAACGGTTGAAGCTCCAGTTCAAAAATGATGCTCCGAAATCAACTTCTATCACCTTAGTGATACATTTTGGGATAGTACCTGAAGTTTAAAGCCGAAATTGGGGCACTTTTGAAATTTTCATTTTTGACCAAAATCGACAGGTCCGGGGCTTAGGGAATTTCTCATATGCCACAAAACGGTTGAAGCTCCTGTTTAAAAATGATGCTCCGAAATCAACTTCTGTCACCTTAGTGATACATTTTGGGATAGTACCTAAAGTTTAAAGCCGAAATTGGGGCACTTTTGAAATTTTCATTTTTGACCAAAATCGACAGGTCCGGGGCTTAGGGAATTTCTCATATGCCACAAAACGGTTGAAGCTCCTGTTCAAAAATGATGCTCCGAAATCAACTTCTGTCACCTTAGAGATACATTTTGGGATAGTACCTAAAGTTTAAAGCAGAAATTGGGGCACTTTTGAAATTTTCAGTTTTGACCAAAATAGACAGGTCCGGGGCTTAGGGAATTTCTCATATGCCACAAAACGGTTGAAGCTCCTGTTCAAAAATGATGCTCCGAAATCAACTTCTGTCACCTTAGAGATACATTTTGGGATAGTACCTAAAGTTTAAAGCAGACATTGGGGCAATTTTGAAATTTTCATTTTTGACCAAAATCGACAGGTCCGGGGCTTAGTGAAATTCTCATATGCCACAAAACGGTTGAAGCTCCTGTTCAAAAATGATGCTCCTAAATCAACTTCTGTCACCTTAGTGATACATTTTGGGATAGTACCTAAAGTTTAAAGCAGAAATTGGGGCACTTTTGAAAATGTCATTTTTGACCAAAATCGACAGGTCCGGGGCTTAGGGAATTTCTCAAATGCCACAAAATGGATGAAGCTCCTGTTCAAAAATGATGCTCCGAAATCAACTTCTGTCACCTTAGTGATACATTTTGGGATATTACCTAAAGTTTAAAGCAGAAATTGGGGCACTTTTGAAATTTTCATTTTTGACCAAAATCAACAGGTCCGGGGCTTAGTGAATTCTCATATGCCACAAAACAGTTGAAGCTCCTGTTCAAAAATGATGCTCCTAAATCAACTTCTGTCACCTTAGTGATACATTTTGGGATAGTACCTAAAGTTTAAAGCAGAAATTGGGGCACTTTTGAAATGTTCATTTTTGACCAAAATCGACAGGTCCGCGGCTTAGTGAAATTCTCATATGCCACAAAACGGTTGAAGCTCCTGTTCAAAAATGATGCTCCGAAATCAACTTCTGTCACCTTAGAGATACATTTTGGGATAGCACCTAAAGTTTAAAGCAGAAATTGGGGCACTTTTGAAATTTTCATTTTTGACCAAAATCGACAGGTCTGGGGCTTAGGGAATTTCTCATATGCCACAAAACGGTTGAAGCTCCTGTTCAAAAATGATGCTCCGAAATCAACTTCTGTCACCTTAGTGATACATTTTTGGGATAGTACCTAAAGTTTAAAGCAGAAATTGGGGCACTTTTGACATTTTCATTTTTGACCAAAATCGACAGGTCCGCGGCTTAGTGAAATTCTCATATGCCACAAAACGGTTGAAGCTCCTGTTCAAAAATAATGCTCCGAAATCAACTTCTGTCACCTTAGTGATACATTTTTGGGATAGTACCTAAAGTTTAAAGCAGAAATTGGGGCACTTTTGAAATTTTCATTTTTGACCAAAATCGACAGGTCCGCGGCTTAGTGAAATTCTCATATGCCACAAAACGGTTGAAGCTCCTGTTCAAAAATGATGCTCCGAAATCAACTTCTGTCACCTTAGTGATACATTTTGGGATAGTACCTAAAGTTTAAAGCAGAAATTGGGGCACTTTTGAAATTTTCATTTTTGACCAAAATCGACAGGTCCGGGGCTTAGTGAAATTCTCATATGCCACAAAAAGGTTGAAGCTCATGTTCAAAAATGATGCTCCGAAATCAACTTCTGTCACCTTAGTGATACATTTTGGGATAGTACCTAAAGTTTAAAGCAGAAATTGGGGCACTTTTGAAATTTTCATTTTTGACCAAAATCGACAGGTCCGGGGCTTAGTGAAATTCTCATATGCCACAAAACGGTTGAAGCTCCTGTTCAAAAATGATGCTCCGAAATCAACTTCTGTCACCTTAGTGATACATTTTTGGGATAGTACCTAAAGTTTAAAGCAGAAATTGGGGCACTTTTGAAATTTTCATTTTTGACCAAAATCGACAGGTCCGGGGCTTAGTGAAATTCTCATATGCCACAAAACGGTTGAAGCTCCAGTTCAAAAATGATGCTCCGAAATCAACTTCTATCACCTTAGTGATACATTTTGGGATAGTACCTAAAGTTTAAAGCCGAAATTGGGGCACTTTTGAAATTTTCATTTTTGACCAAAATCGACAGGTCCGGGGCTTAGGGAATTTCTCATATGCCACAAAACGGTTGAAGCTCCTGTTTAAAAATGATGCTCCGAAATCAACTTCTGTCACCTTAGTGATACATTTTGGGATAGTACCTAAAGTTTAAAGCCGAAATTGGGGCACTTTTGAAATTTTCATTTTTGACCAAAATCGACAGGTCCGGGGCTTAGGGAATTTCTCATATGCCACAAAACGGTTGAAGCTCCTGTTCAAAAATGATGCTCCGAAATCAACTTCTGTCACCTTAGAGATACATTTTGGGATAGTACCTAAAGTTTAAAGCAGACATTGGGGCAATTTTGAAATTTTCATTTTTGACCAAAATCGACAGGTCCGGGGCTTAGTGAAATTCTCATATGCCACAAAACGGTTGAAGCTCCTGTTCAAAAATGATGCTCCTAAATCAACTTCTGTCACCTTAGTGATACATTTTGGGATAGTACCTAAAGTTTAAAGCAGAAATTGGGGCACTTTTGAAAATGTCATTTTTGACCAAAATCGACAGGTCCGGGGCTTAGGGAATTTCTCAAATGCCACAAAATGGATGAAGCTCCTGTTCAAAAATGATGCTCCGAAATCAACTTCTGTCACCTTAGTGATACATTTTGGGATATTACCTAAAGTTTAAAGCAGAAATTGGGGCACTTTTGAAATTTTCATTTTTGACCAAAATCAACAGGTCCGGGGCTTAGTGAATTCTCATATGCCACAAAACAGTTGAAGCTCCTGTTCAAAAATGATGCTCCTAAATCAACTTCTGTCACCTTAGTGATACATTTTGGGATAGTACCTAAAGTTTAAAGCAGAAATTGGGGCACTTTTGAAAATGTCATTTTTGACCAAAATCGACAGGTCCGGGGCTTAGGGAATTTCTCAAATGCCACAAAATGGATGAAGCTCCTGTTCAAAAATGATGCTCCGAAATCAACTTCTGTCACCTTAGTGATACATTTTGGGATATTACCTAAAGTTTAAAGCAGAAATTGGGGCACTTTTGAAATGTTCATTTTTGACCAAAATCGACAGGTCCGCGGCTTAGTGAAATTCTCATATGCCACAAAACGGTTGAAGCTCCTGTTCAAAAATGATGCTCCGAAATCAACTTCTGTCACCTTAGAGATACATTTTGGGATAGCACCTAAAGTTTAAAGCAGAAATTGGGGCACTTTTGAAATTTTCATTTTTGACCAAAATCGACAGGTCTGGGGCTTAGGGAATTTCTCATATGCCACAAAACGGTTGAAGCTCCTGTTCAAAAATGATGCTCCGAAATCAACTTCTGTCACCTTAGTGATACATTTTTGGGATAGTACCTAAAGTTTAAAGCAGAAATTGGGGCACTTTTGACATTTTCATTTTTGACCAAAATCGACAGGTCCGGGGCTTAGTGAAATTCTCATATGCCACAAAACGGTTGAAGCTCCTGTTCAAAAATGATGCTCCGAAATCAACTTCTGTCACCTTAGTGATACATTTTTGGGATAGTACCTAAAGTTTAAAGCAGAAATTGGGGCACTTTTGAAATTTTCATTTTTGACCAAAATCGACAGGTCCGCGGCTTAGTGAAATTCTCATATGCCACAAAACGGTTGAAGCTCCTGTTCAAAAATGATGCTCCGAAATCAACTTCTGTCACCTTAGTGATACATTTTGGGATAGTACCTAAAGTTTAAAGCAGAAATTGGGGCACTTTTGAAAATTTCATTTTTGACCAAAATCGACAGGTTCGGGGCTTAGGGAATTTCTCATATGCCACAAAATGGATGAAACTCATGTTCAAAAATGATGCTCCGAAATCAACTTCTGTCACCTTAGTGATACATTTTGGGATAGTACCTAAAGTTTAAAGCAGAAATTGGGGCACTTTTGAAATTTTCATTTTTGACCAAAATCGACAGGTCCGGGGCTTAGGGAATTTCTCATATGCCACAAAACGGTTGAAGCTCCTGTTCAAAAATGATGCTCCGAAATCAACTTCTGTCACCTTAGTGATACATTTTGGGATAGTACCTAAAGTTTAAAGCAGAAATTGGGGCACTTTTGAAATTTTCATTTTTGACCAAAATCGACAGGTCCGGGGCTTAGTGAAATTCTCATATGCCACAAAAAGGTTGAAGCTCATGTTCAAAAATGATGCTCCGAAATCAACTTCTGTCACCTTAGTGATACATTTTGGGATAGTACCTAAAGTTTAAAGCAGAAATTGGGGCACTTTTGAAATTTTCATTTTTGACCAAAATCGACAGGTCCGGGGCTTAGTGAAATTCTCATATGCCACAAAACGGTTGAAGCTCCTGTTCAAAAATGATGCTCCGAAATCAACTTCTGTCACCTTAGTGATACATTTTTGGGATAGTACCTAAAGTTTAAAGCAGAAATTGGGGCACTTTTGAAATTTTCATTTTTGACCAAAATCGACAGGTCCGGGGCTTAGTGAAATTCTCATATGCCACAAAACGGTTGAAGCTCCAGTTCAAAAATGATGCTCCGAAATCAACTTCTATCACCTTAGTGATACATTTTGGGATAGTACCTAAAGTTTAAAGCCGAAATTGGGGCACTTTTGAAATTTTCATTTTTGACCAAAATCGACAGGTCCGGGGCTTAGGGAATTTCTCATATGCCACAAAACGGTTGAAGCTCCTGTTCAAAAATGATGCTCCGAAATCAACTTCTGTCACCTTAGAGATACATTTTGGGATAGTACCTAAAGTTTAAAGCAGAAATTGGGGCACTTTTGAAATTTTCATTTTTGACCAAAATCGACAGGTCCGGGGCTCAGTGAAATTCTCATATGCCACAAAACGGTTGAAGCTCCTGTTCAAAAATGATGCTCCTAAATCAACTTCTGTCACCTTAGTGATACATTTTGGGATAGTACCTAAAGTTTAAAGCAGAAATTGGGGCACTTTTGAAAATTTCATTTTTGACCAAAATCGACAGGTCCGGGGATTAGGGAATTTCTCATATGCCACAAAATGGATGAAGCTCCTGTTCAAAAATGATGCTCCGAAATCAACTTCTGTCAACTTAGTGATACATTTTGGGATAGTACCTAAAGTTTAAAGCAGAAATTGGGGCACTTTTGAAATTTTCATTTTTGACCAAAATCGACAGGTCCGGGGCTTAGTGAAATTCTCATATGCCACAAAACGGTTGAAGCTCCTGTTCAAAAATGATGCTCCTAAATCAACTTCTGTCACCTTAGTGATACATTTTGGGATAGTACCTAAAGTTTAAAGCAGAAATTGGGGCACTTTTGAAATTTTCATTTTTGACCAAAATCAACAGGTCCGGGGCTTAGTGAAATTCTCATATGCCACAAAACAGTTGAAGCTCCTGTTCAAAAATGATGCTCCTAAATCAACTTCTGTCACCTTAGTGATACATTTTGGGATAGTACCTAAAGTTTAAAGCAGAAATTGGGGCACTTTTGAAAATGTAATTTTTGACCAAAATCGACAGGTCCGGGGCTTAGGGAATTTCTCAAATGCCACAAAATGGATGAAGCTCCTGTTCAAAAATGATGCTCCGAAATCAACTTCTGTCACCTTAGTGATACATTTTGGGATATTACCTAAAGTTTAAAGCAGAAATTGGGGCACTTTTGAAATGTTCATTTTTGACCAAAATCGACAGGTCCGCGGCTTAGTGAAATTCTCATATGCCACAAAACGGTTGAAGCTCCTGTTCAAAAATGATGCTCCGAAATCAACTTCTGTCACCTTAGAGATACATTTTGGGATAGTACCTAAAGTTTAAAGCAGAAATTGGGGCACTTTTGAAATTTTCATTTTTGACCAAAATCGACAGGTCTGGGGCTTAGGGAATTTCTCATATGCCACAAAACGGTTGAAGCTCCTGTTCAAAAATGATGCTCCGAAATCAACTTCTGTCACCTTAGTGATACATTTTTGGGATAGTACCTAAAGTTTAAAGCAGAAATTGGGGCACTTTTGACATTTTCATTTTTGACCAAAATCGACAGGTCCGGGGCTTAGTGAAATTCTCATATGCCACAAAACGGTTGAAGCTCCTGTTCAAAAATGATGCTCCGAAATCAACTTCTGTCACCTTAGTGATACATTTTTGGGATAGTACCTAAAGTTTAAAGCAGAAATTGGGGCACTTTTGAAATTTTCATTTTTGACCAAAATCGACAGGTCCGCGGCTTAGTGAAATTCTCATATGCCACAAAACGGTTGAAGCTCCTGTTCAAAAATGATGCTCCGAAATCAACTTCTGTCACCTTAGTGATACATTTTGGGATAGTACCTAAAGTTTAAAGCAGAAATTGGGGCACTTTTGAAAATTTCATTTTTGACCAAAATCGACAGGTTCGGGGCTTAGGGAATTTCTCATATGCCACAAAATGGATGAAACTCATGTTCAAAAATGATGCTCCGAAATCAACTTCTGTCACCTTAGTGATACATTTTGGGATAGCACCTACAGTTTAAAGAAGAAAATGGGGCACTTTTGACATTTTCATTTTTGACCAAAATCGACAGGTCCGGGGCTTAGGGAATTTCTCATATGCCAAAAAACGGTTGAAGCTTCTGTTCAAAAATGATATTCAGAAATCAACTTCTGTCAACTTAGTGATACATTTTGGGATAGTACCTACAGTTTAAAGCAGAAATTGGGGCACTTTTGAAATTTTCATTTTTGACCAAAATCGACAGGTCCGGGGCTTAGGGAATTTCTCATATGCCACAAAACGGTTGAAGCTCCTGTTCAACAATGATGCTCCGAAATCAACTTCTGTCACCTTAGTGATACATTTTGGGATAGCACCTAAAGTTTAAAGCAGAAATTGGGGCACTTTTGAAATTTAAATTTTTGACCAAAATCGACAGGTCCGGGGCTTAGGGAATTTCTCATATGCCACAAAACGGTTGAAGCTTCTGTTCAAAAATGATGCTCCGAAATCAACTTCTGTCACCTTAATGATACATTTTGGGATAGCACTTAAAGTTTAAAGCAGAAATTGGGGCACTTTTGAAATTTTCATTTTTGACCAAAATCGACAGGTCCGGGGCTTAGGGAATTTCTCATATGCCATAAAACGGTTGAAGCTCCTGTTCAACAATGATGCTCCGAAATCAACTTCTGTCACCTTAGTGATACATTTTGGGATAGCACCTAAAGTTTAAAGCAGAAATTGGGGCACTTTTGAAATTTTCATTTTTGACCAAAATCGACAGGTCCGGGGCTTAGGGAATTTCTCCTATGCCACAAAACGGTTGAAGCTCCTGTTCAAAAATGATGCTCCGAAATCAACTTCTGTCACCATAGTGATACATTTTGGGATAGTACCTTAAGTTTAAAGCAGAAATTGGGGCACTTTTGAAATTTTCATTTTTGACCAAAATCGACAGGTCCGGGGCTTAGGGAATTTCTCATATGCCACAAAACGGTTGAAGCTCCTGTTCAAAAATGATGCTCCGAAATCAACTTCTGTCACCTTAGTGATACATTTTGGGATAGTACCTAAAGTTTAAAGCAAAAATTGGGGCACTTTTGAAATTTTCATTTTTGACCAAAATCGACAGGTCCGGGGCTTAGGGAATTTCTCATATGCCACAAAACGGTTGAAGCTCCTGTTCAAAAATGATGCTCCGAAATCAACTTCTGTCACCTTAGTGATACATTTTGGGATAGTACCTAAAGTTTAAAGCAGAAATTGGGGCACTTTTGAGATTTTCATTTTTGACCAAAATCGACAGGTCCGGGGCTTAGGGAATTTCTCATATGCCTCAAAACGGATGAAGCTCCTGTTCAAAAATGATGCTCCGTAATTAACTTCTGTCACCTTAGAGATACATTTTGGGATAGTACCTAAAGTTTAAAGCAGAAATTGGGGCACTTTTGAAATTTTCATTTTTGACCAAAATCGACAGGTCCGGGGCTTAGGGAATTTCTCATATGCCACAAAACGGTTGAAGCTTCTGTTCAAAAATGATGCTCCGAAATCAACTTCTTTCACCTTAGTGATACATTTTGGGATAGCACCTAAAGTTTAAAGCAGAAATTGGGGCACTTTTGAAATTTTCATTTTTGACCAAAATCGACAGGTCCGGGCCTTAGGGATTTTCTCCTATGCCACAAAACGGTTGAAGCTCCTGTTCAAAAATGATGCTCCTAAATCAACTTCTGTCACCTTAGTGATACATTTTGGGATAGTACCTTAAGTTTAAAGCAGAAATTGGGACACTTTTAAAATTTTCATTTTTGACCAAAATCGACAGGTCCGGGGCTTAGGGAATTTCTCATATGCCACAAAACGGTTGAAGCTCCTGTTCAACAATGATGCTCCGAAATCAACTTCTGTCACCTTAGTGATACATTTTGGGACAGCACCTAAAGTTTAAAGCAGAAATTGGGGCACTTTTGAAATTTTCATTTTTGACCAAAATCAACAGGTCCGGGGCTTAGGGAATTTCTCATATGCCACAAAACGGTTGAAGCTTCTGTTCAAAAATGATGCTCCGAAATCAACTTCTGTCACCTTAGTGATACATTTTGGGATAGCACCTAAAGTTTAAAGCAGAAATTGGGGCACTTTTGAAATTTTCATTTTTGACCAAAATCGACAGGTCCGGGGCTTAGGGAATTTCTCATATGCCACAAAACGGTTGAAGCTTCTGTTCAAAAATGATGCTCCGAAATCAACTTCTGTCACCTTAGTGATACATTTTGGTATAGCACCTAAATTTTAAAGCAGAAATTGGGGCACTTTTGAAATTTTCATTTTTGACCAAAATCGACAGGTCCGGGGCTTAGGGAATTTCTCATATGCCAAAAAGCGGTTGAAGCTTCTGTTCAAAAATGATGCTCCAAAATCAACTTCTATCACCTTAGTGATACATTTTGGGATAGTACCTAAAGTTTAAAGCAGAAATTGGGGCACTTTTGAGATTTTCATTTTTGACCAAAATCGACAGGTCCGGGGCTTAGGGAATTTCTCATATGCCACAAAACGGATGAAGCTCCTGTTCAAAAATGATGCTCCTAAATCAACTTCTGTCACCTTAGTGATACATTTTGGGATAGTACCTTAAGTTTAAAGCAGAAATTGGGGCACTTTTGAAATTTTCATTTTTGACCAAAATCGACAGGTCCGGGGCTTAGGGAATTTCTCATATGCCACAAAACGGATGAAGCTTCTGTCAAAAATGATGCTCCGAAATCAACTTCTGTCACCTTAGTGATACATTTTGGGATAGTACCTTAAGTTTAAAGCAGAAATTGGGGCACTTTTGAAATTTTCATTTTTGACCAAAATCGACAGGTCCGGGGCTTAGGGAATTTCTCATATGCCACAAAACGGTTGAAGCTTCTGTTCAAAAATGATGCTCCGAAATCAACTTCTGTCACCTTAGTGATACATTTTGGTATAGCACCTAAATTTTAAAGCAGAAATTGGGGCACTTTTGAAATTTTCATTTTTGACCAAAATCGACAGGTCCGGGGCTTAGGGAATTTCTCATATGCCAAAAAGCGGTTGAAGCTTCTGTTCAAAAATGATGCTCCAAAATCAACTTCTATCACCTTAGTGATACATTTTGGGATAGTACCTAAAGTTTAAAGCAGAAATTGGGGCACTTTTGAAATTTTCATTTTTGACCAAAATCGACAGGTCCGGGGCTTAGGGAATTTCTCATATGCCACAAAACGGTTGAAGCTCCTGTTCAAAAATGATGCTCCGAAATCAACTTCTGTCACCTTAGTGATACATTTTGGGATAGTACCTAAAGTTTAAAGCAGAAATTGGGGCACTTTTGAGATTTTCATTTTTGACCAAAATCGACAGGTCCGGGGCTTAGGGAATTTCTCATATGCCTCAAAACGGATGAAGCTCCTGTTCAAAAATGATGCTCCGTAATTAACTTCTGTCACCTTAGAGATACATTTTGGGATAGTACCTAAAGTTTAAAGCAGAAATTGGGGCACTTTTGAAATTTTCATTTTTGACCAAAATCGACAGGTCCGGGGCTTAGGGAATTTCTCATATGCCACAAAACGGTTGAAGCTTCTGTTCAAAAATGATGCTCCGAAATCAACTTCTTTCACCTTAGTGATACATTTTGGGATAGCACCTAAAGTTTAAAGCAGAAATTGGGGCACTTTTGAAATTTTCATTTTTGACCAAAATCGACAGGTCTGGGCCTTAGGGATTTTCTCCTATGCCACAAAACGGTTGAAGCTCCTGTTCAAAAATGATGCTCCTAAATCAACTTCTGTCACCTTAGTGATACATTTTGGGATAGTACCTTAAGTTTAAAGCAGAAATTGGGACACTTTTAAAATTTTCATTTTTGACCAAAATCGACAGGTCCGGGGCTTAGGGAATTTCTCATATGCCACAAAACGGTTGAAGCTCCTGTTCAACAATGATGCTCCGAAATCAACTTCTGTCACCTTAGTGATACATTTTGGGACAGCACCTAAAGTTTAAAGCAGAAATTGGGGCACTTTTGAAATTTTCATTTTTGACCAAAATCAACAGGTCCGGGGCTTAGGGAATTTCTCATATGCCACAAAACGGTTGAAGCTTCTGTTCAAAAATGATGCTCCGAAATCAACTTCTGTCACCTTAGTGATACATTTTGGGATAGCACCTAAAGTTTAAAGCAGAAATTGGGGCACTTTTGAAATTTTCATTTTTGACCAAAATCGACAGGTCCGGGGCTTAGGGAATTTCTCATATGCCACAAAACGGTTGAAGCTTCTGTTCAAAAATGATGCTCCGAAATCAACTTCTGTCACCTTAGTGATACATTTTGGTATAGCACCTAAATTTTAAAGCAGAAATTGGGGCACTTTTGAAATTTTCATTTTTGACCAAAATCGACAGGTCCGGGGCTTAGGGAATTTCTCATATGCCAAAAAGCGGTTGAAGCTTCTGTTCAAAAATGATGCTCCAAAATCAACTTCTATCACCTTAGTGATACATTTTGGGATAGTACCTAAAGTTTAAAGCAAAAATTGGGGCACTTTTGAAATTTTCATTTTTGACCAAAATCGACAGGTCCGGGGCTTAGGGAATTTCTCATATGCCACAAAACGGTTGAAGCTCCTGTTCAAAAATGATGCTCCGAAATCAACTTCTGTCACCTTAGTGATACATTTTGGGATAGTACCTAAAGTTTAAAGCAGAAATTGGGGCACTTTTGAGATTTTCATTTTTGACCAAAATCGACAGGTCCGGGGCTTAGGGAATTTCTCATATGCCACAAAACGGATGAAGCTCCTGTTCAAAAATGATGCTCCTAAATCAACTTCTGTCACCTTAGTGATACATTTTGGGATAGTACCTTAAGTTTAAAGCAGAAATTGGGGCACTTTTGAAATTTTCATTTTTGACCAAAATCGACAGGTCCGGGGCTTAGGGAATTTCTCATATGCCACAAAACGGATGAAGCTTCTGTCAAAAATGATGCTCCGAAATCAACTTCTGTCACCTTAGTGATACATTTTGGGATAGTACCTAAAGTTTAAAGCAGAAATTGGGGCACTTTTGAAATTTTCATTTTTGACCAAAATCGACTGGTCCAGGGCTTAGGGAATTTCTCATATGCCACACAACGGTTGAAGCTCCTGTTCAAAAATGATGCTCCTAAATCAACTTCTGTCACCTTAGTGATACATTTTGGGATAGTACCTAAAGTTTAAAGCCGAAATTGGGGCACTTTTGAAATTTTCATTTTTGACCAAAATCGACAGGTCCGGGGCTTAGGGAATTTCTCATATGCCACAAAACGGTTGAAGCTCCTGTTCAAAAATGATGCTCCGAAATCAACTTCTGTCACCTTAGAGATACATTTTGGGATAGTACCTAAAGTTTAAAGCAGACATTGGGGCAATTTTGAAATTTTCATTTTTGACCAAAATCGACAGGTCCGGGGCTTAGTGAAATTCTCATATGCCACAAAACGGTTGAAGCTCCTGTTCAAAAATGATGCTCCTAAATCAACTTCTGTCACCTTAGTGATACATTTTGGGATAGTACCTAAAGTTTAAAGCAGAAATTGGGGCACTTTTGAAAATGTCATTTTTGACCAAAATCGACAGGTCCGGGGCTTAGGGAATTTCTCAAATGCCACAAAATGGATGAAGCTCCTGTTCAAAAATGATGCTCCGAAATCAACTTCTGTCACCTTAGTGATACATTTTGGGATATTACCTAAAGTTTAAAGCAGAAATTGGGGCACTTTTGAAATTTTCATTTTTGACCAAAATCAACAGGTCCGGGGCTTAGTGAATTCTCATATGCCACAAAACAGTTGAAGCTCCTGTTCAAAAATGATGCTCCTAAATCAACTTCTGTCACCTTAGTGATACATTTTGGGATAGTACCTAAAGTTTAAAGCAGAAATTGGGGCACTTTTGAAAATGTCATTTTTGACCAAAATCGACAGGTCCGGGGCTTAGGGAATTTCTCAAATGCCACAAAATGGATGAAGCTCCTGTTCAAAAATGATGCTCCGAAATCAACTTCTGTCACCTTAGTGATACATTTTGGGATATTACCTAAAGTTTAAAGCAGAAATTGGGGCACTTTTGAAATGTTCATTTTTGACCAAAATCGACAGGTCCGCGGCTTAGTGAAATTCTCATATGCCACAAAACGGTTGAAGCTCCTGTTCAAAAATGATGCTCCGAAATCAACTTCTGTCACCTTAGAGATACATTTTGGGATAGCACCTAAAGTTTAAAGCAGAAATTGGGGCACTTTTGAAATTTTCATTTTTGACCAAAATCGACAGGTCTGGGGCTTAGGGAATTTCTCATATGCCACAAAACGGTTGAAGCTCCTGTTCAAAAATGATGCTCCGAAATCAACTTCTGTCACCTTAGTGATACATTTTTGGGATAGTACCTAAAGTTTAAAGCAGAAATTGGGGCACTTTTGACATTTTCATTTTTGACCAAAATCGACAGGTCCGGGGCTTAGTGAAATTCTCATATGCCACAAAACGGTTGAAGCTCCTGTTCAAAAATGATGCTCCGAAATCAACTTCTGTCACCTTAGTGATACATTTTTGGGATAGTACCTAAAGTTTAAAGCAGAAATTGGGGCACTTTTGAAATTTTCATTTTTGACCAAAATCGACAGGTCCGCGGCTTAGTGAAATTCTCATATGCCACAAAACGGTTGAAGCTCCTGTTCAAAAATGATGCTCCGAAATCAACTTCTGTCACCTTAGTGATACATTTTGGGATAGTACCTAAAGTTTAAAGCAGAAATTGGGGCACTTTTGAAAATTTCATTTTTGACCAAAATCGACAGGTTCGGGGCTTAGGGAATTTCTCATATGCCACAAAATGGATGAAACTCATGTTCAAAAATGATGCTCCGAAATCAACTTCTGTCACCTTAGTGATACATTTTGGGATAGTACCTAAAGTTTAAAGCAGAAATTGGGGCACTTTTGAAATTTTCATTTTTGACCAAAATCGACAGGTCCGGGGCTTAGGGAATTTCTCATATGCCACAAAACGGTTGAAGCTCCTGTTCAAAAATGATGCTCCGAAATCAACTTCTGTCACCTTAGTGATACATTTTGGGATAGTACCTAAAGTTTAAAGCAGAAATTGGGGCACTTTTGAAATTTTCATTTTTGACCAAAATCGACAGGTCCGGGGCTTAGTGAAATTCTCATATGCCACAAAAAGGTTGAAGCTCATGTTCAAAAATGATGCTCCGAAATCAACTTCTGTCACCTTAGTGATACATTTTGGGATAGTACCTAAAGTTTAAAGCAGAAATTGGGGCACTTTTGAAATTTTCATTTTTGACCAAAATCGACAGGTCCGGGGCTTAGTGAAATTCTCATATGCCACAAAACGGTTGAAGCTCCTGTTCAAAAATGATGCTCCGAAATCAACTTCTGTCACCTTAGTGATACATTTTTGGGATAGTACCTAAAGTTTAAAGCAGAAATTGGGGCACTTTTGAAATTTTCATTTTTGACCAAAATCGACAGGTCCGGGGCTTAGTGAAATTCTCATATGCCACAAAACGGTTGAAGCTCCAGTTCAAAAATGATGCTCCGAAATCAACTTCTATCACCTTAGTGATACATTTTGGGATAGTACCTAAAGTTTAAAGCCGAAATTGGGGCACTTTTGAAATTTTCATTTTTGACCAAAATCGACAGGTCCGGGGCTTAGGGAATTTCTCATATGCCACAAAACGGTTGAAGCTCCTGTTCAAAAATGATGCTCCGAAATCAACTTCTGTCACCTTAGAGATACATTTTGGGATAGTACCTAAAGTTTAAAGCAGAAATTGGGGCACTTTTGAAATTTTCATTTTTGACCAAAATCGACAGGTCCGGGGCTCAGTGAAATTCTCATATGCCACAAAACGGTTGAAGCTCCTGTTCAAAAATGATGCTCCTAAATCAACTTCTGTCACCTTAGTGATACATTTTGGGATAGTACCTAAAGTTTAAAGCAGAAATTGGGGCACTTTTGAAAATTTCATTTTTGACCAAAATCGACAGGTCCGGGGATTAGGGAATTTCTCATATGCCACAAAATGGATGAAGCTCCTGTTCAAAAATGATGCTCCGAAATCAACTTCTGTCAACTTAGTGATACATTTTGGGATAGTACCTAAAGTTTAAAGCAGAAATTGGGGCACTTTTGAAATTTTCATTTTTGACCAAAATCGACAGGTCCGGGGCTTAGTGAAATTCTCATATGCCACAAAACGGTTGAAGCTCCTGTTCAAAAATGATGCTCCTAAATCAACTTCTGTCACCTTAGTGATACATTTTGGGATAGTACCTAAAGTTTAAAGCAGAAATTGGGGCACTTTTGAAATTTTCATTTTTGACCAAAATCAACAGGTCCGGGGCTTAGTGAAATTCTCATATGCCACAAAACAGTTGAAGCTCCTGTTCAAAAATGATGCTCCTAAATCAACTTCTGTCACCTTAGTGATACATTTTGGGATAGTACCTAAAGTTTAAAGCAGAAATTGGGGCACTTTTGAAAATGTAATTTTTGACCAAAATCGACAGGTCCGGGGCTTAGGGAATTTCTCAAATGCCACAAAATGGATGAAGCTCCTGTTCAAAAATGATGCTCCGAAATCAACTTCTGTCACCTTAGTGATACATTTTGGGATATTACCTAAAGTTTAAAGCAGAAATTGGGGCACTTTTGAAATGTTCATTTTTGACCAAAATCGACAGGTCCGCGGCTTAGTGAAATTCTCATATGCCACAAAACGGTTGAAGCTCCTGTTCAAAAATGATGCTCCGAAATCAACTTCTGTCACCTTAGAGATACATTTTGGGATAGTACCTAAAGTTTAAAGCAGAAATTGGGGCACTTTTGAAATTTTCATTTTTGACCAAAATCGACAGGTCTGGGGCTTAGGGAATTTCTCATATGCCACAAAACGGTTGAAGCTCCTGTTCAAAAATGATGCTCCGAAATCAACTTCTGTCACCTTAGTGATACATTTTTGGGATAGTACCTAAAGTTTAAAGCAGAAATTGGGGCACTTTTGACATTTTCATTTTTGACCAAAATCGACAGGTCCGGGGCTTAGTGAAATTCTCATATGCCACAAAACGGTTGAAGCTCCTGTTCAAAAATGATGCTCCGAAATCAACTTCTGTCACCTTAGTGATACATTTTTGGGATAGTACCTAAAGTTTAAAGCAGAAATTGGGGCACTTTTGAAATTTTCATTTTTGACCAAAATCGACAGGTCCGCGGCTTAGTGAAATTCTCATATGCCACAAAACGGTTGAAGCTCCTGTTCAAAAATGATGCTCCGAAATCAACTTCTGTCACCTTAGTGATACATTTTGGGATAGTACCTAAAGTTTAAAGCAGAAATTGGGGCACTTTTGAAAATTTCATTTTTGACCAAAATCGACAGGTTCGGGGCTTAGGGAATTTCTCATATGCCACAAAATGGATGAAACTCATGTTCAAAAATGATGCTCCGAAATCAACTTCTGTCACCTTAGTGATACATTTTGGGATAGCACCTACAGTTTAAAGAAGAAAATGGGGCACTTTTGACATTTTCATTTTTGACCAAAATCGACAGGTCCGGGGCTTAGGGAATTTCTCATATGCCAAAAAACGGTTGAAGCTTCTGTTCAAAAATGATATTCAGAAATCAACTTCTGTCAACTTAGTGATACATTTTGGGATAGTACCTACAGTTTAAAGCAGAAATTGGGGCACTTTTGAAATTTTCATTTTTGACCAAAATCGACAGGTCCGGGGCTTAGGGAATTTCTCATATGCCACAAAACGGTTGAAGCTCCTGTTCAACAATGATGCTCCGAAATCAACTTCTGTCACCTTAGTGATACATTTTGGGATAGCACCTAAAGTTTAAAGCAGAAATTGGGGCACTTTTGAAATTTAAATTTTTGACCAAAATCGACAGGTCCGGGGCTTAGGGAATTTCTCATATGCCACAAAACGGTTGAAGCTTCTGTTCAAAAATGATGCTCCGAAATCAACTTCTGTCACCTTAATGATACATTTTGGGATAGCACTTAAAGTTTAAAGCAGAAATTGGGGCACTTTTGAAATTTTCATTTTTGACCAAAATCGACAGGTCCGGGGCTTAGGGAATTTCTCATATGCCATAAAACGGTTGAAGCTCCTGTTCAACAATGATGCTCCGAAATCAACTTCTGTCACCTTAGTGATACATTTTGGGATAGCACCTAAAGTTTAAAGCAGAAATTGGGGCACTTTTGAAATTTTCATTTTTGACAAAAATCGACAGGTCCGGGGCTTAGGGAATTTCTCCTATGCCACAAAACGGTTGAAGCTCCTGTTCAAAAATGATGCTCCGAAATCAACTTCTGTCACCATAGTGATACATTTTGGGATAGTACCTTAAGTTTAAAGCAGAAATTGGGGCACTTTTGAAATTTTCATTTTTGACCAAAATCGACAGGTCCGGGGCTTAGGGAATTTCTCATATGCCACAAAACGGTTGAAGCTCCTGTTCAAAAATGATGCTCCGAAATCAACTTCTGTCACCTTAGTGATACATTTTGGGATAGTACCTAAAGTTTAAAGCAAAAATTGGGGCACTTTTGAAATTTTCATTTTTGACCAAAATCGACAGGTCCGGGGCTTAGGGAATTTCTCATATGCCACAAAACGGTTGAAGCTCCTGTTCAAAAATGATGCTCCGAAATCAACTTCTGTCACCTTAGTGATACATTTTGGGATAGTACCTAAAGTTTAAAGCAGAAATTGGGGCACTTTTGAGATTTTCATTTTTGACCAAAATCGACAGGTCCGGGGCTTAGGGAATTTCTCATATGCCTCAAAACGGATGAAGCTCCTGTTCAAAAATGATGCTCCGTAATTAACTTCTGTCACCTTAGAGATACATTTTGGGATAGTACCTAAAGTTTAAAGCAGAAATTGGGGCACTTTTGAAATTTTCATTTTTGACCAAAATCGACAGGTCCGGGGCTTAGGGAATTTCTCATATGCCACAAAACGGTTGAAGCTTCTGTTCAAAAATGATGCTCCGAAATCAACTTCTTTCACCTTAGTGATACATTTTGGGATAGCACCTAAAGTTTAAAGCAGAAATTGGGGCACTTTTGAAATTTTCATTTTTGACCAAAATCGACAGGTCCGGGCCTTAGGGATTTTCTCCTATGCCACAAAACGGTTGAAGCTCCTGTTCAAAAATGATGCTCCTAAATCAACTTCTGTCACCTTAGTGATACATTTTGGGATAGTACCTTAAGTTTAAAGCAGAAATTGGGACACTTTTAAAATTTTCATTTTTGACCAAAATCGACAGGTCCGGGGCTTAGGGAATTTCTCATATGCCACAAAACGGTTGAAGCTCCTGTTCAACAATGATGCTCCGAAATCAACTTCTGTCACCTTAGTGATACATTTTGGGACAGCACCTAAAGTTTAAAGCAGAAATTGGGGCACTTTTGAAATTTTCATTTTTGACCAAAATCAACAGGTCCGGGGCTTAGGGAATTTCTCATATGCCACAAAACGGTTGAAGCTTCTGTTCAAAAATGATGCTCCGAAATCAACTTCTGTCACCTTAGTGATACATTTTGGGATAGCACCTAAAGTTTAAAGCAGAAATTGGGGCACTTTTGAAATTTTCATTTTTGACCAAAATCGACAGGTCCGGGGCTTAGGGAATTTCTCATATGCCACAAAACGGTTGAAGCTTCTGTTCAAAAATGATGCTCCGAAATCAACTTCTGTCACCTTAGTGATACATTTTGGTATAGCACCTAAATTTTAAAGCAGAAATTGGGGCACTTTTGAAATTTTCATTTTTGACCAAAATCGACAGGTCCGGGGCTTAGGGAATTTCTCATATGCCAAAAAGCGGTTGAAGCTTCTGTTCAAAAATGATGCTCCAAAATCAACTTCTATCACCTTAGTGATACATTTTGGGATAGTACCTAAAGTTTAAAGCAGAAATTGGGGCACTTTTGAGATTTTCATTTTTGACCAAAATCGACAGGTCCGGGGCTTAGGGAATTTCTCATATGCCACAAAACGGATGAAGCTCCTGTTCAAAAATGATGCTCCTAAATCAACTTCTGTCACCTTAGTGATACATTTTGGGATAGTACCTTAAGTTTAAAGCAGAAATTGGGGCACTTTTGAAATTTTCATTTTTGACCAAAATCGACAGGTCCGGGGCTTAGGGAATTTCTCATATGCCACAAAACGGATGAAGCTTCTGTCAAAAATGATGCTCCGAAATCAACTTCTGTCACCTTAGTGATACATTTTGGGATAGTACCTTAAGTTTAAAGCAGAAATTGGGGCACTTTTGAAATTTTCATTTTTGACCAAAATCGACAGGTCCGGGGCTTAGGGAATTTCTCATATGCCACAAAACGGTTGAAGCTTCTGTTCAAAAATGATGCTCCGAAATCAACTTCTGTCACCTTAGTGATACATTTTGGTATAGCACCTAAATTTTAAAGCAGAAATTGGGGCACTTTTGAAATTTTCATTTTTGACCAAAATCGACAGGTCCGGGGCTTAGGGAATTTCTCATATGCCAAAAAGCGGTTGAAGCTTCTGTTCAAAAATGATGCTCCAAAATCAACTTCTATCACCTTAGTGATACATTTTGGGATAGTACCTAAAGTTTAAAGCAGAAATTGGGGCACTTTTGAAATTTTCATTTTTGACCAAAATCGACAGGTCCGGGGCTTAGGGAATTTCTCATATGCCACAAAACGGTTGAAGCTCCTGTTCAAAAATGATGCTCCGAAATCAACTTCTGTCACCTTAGTGATACATTTTGGGATAGTACCTAAAGTTTAAAGCAGAAATTGGGGCACTTTTGAGATTTTCATTTTTGACCAAAATCGACAGGTCCGGGGCTTAGGGAATTTCTCATATGCCTCAAAACGGATGAAGCTCCTGTTCAAAAATGATGCTCCGTAATTAACTTCTGTCACCTTAGAGATACATTTTGGGATAGTACCTAAAGTTTAAAGCAGAAATTGGGGCACTTTTGAAATTTTCATTTTTGACCAAAATCGACAGGTCCGGGGCTTAGGGAATTTCTCATATGCCACAAAACGGTTGAAGCTTCTGTTCAAAAATGATGCTCCGAAATCAACTTCTTTCACCTTAGTGATACATTTTGGGATAGCACCTAAAGTTTAAAGCAGAAATTGGGGCACTTTTGAAATTTTCATTTTTGACCAAAATCGACAGGTCTGGGCCTTAGGGATTTTCTCCTATGCCACAAAACGGTTGAAGCTCCTGTTCAAAAATGATGCTCCTAAATCAACTTCTGTCACCTTAGTGATACATTTTGGGATAGTACCTTAAGTTTAAAGCAGAAATTGGGACACTTTTAAAATTTTCATTTTTGACCAAAATCGACAGGTCCGGGGCTTAGGGAATTTCTCATATGCCACAAAACGGTTGAAGCTCCTGTTCAACAATGATGCTCCGAAATCAACTTCTGTCACCTTAGTGATACATTTTGGGACAGCACCTAAAGTTTAAAGCAGAAATTGGGGCACTTTTGAAATTTTCATTTTTGACCAAAATCAACAGGTCCGGGGCTTAGGGAATTTCTCATATGCCACAAAACGGTTGAAGCTTCTGTTCAAAAATGATGCTCCGAAATCAACTTCTGTCACCTTAGTGATACATTTTGGGATAGCACCTAAAGTTTAAAGCAGAAATTGGGGCACTTTTGAAATTTTCATTTTTGACCAAAATCGACAGGTCCGGGGCTTAGGGAATTTCTCATATGCCACAAAACGGATGAAGCTTCTGTTCAAAAATGATGCTCCGAAATCAACTTCTGTCACCTTAGTGATACATTTTGGTATAGCACCTAAATTTTAAAGCAGAAATTGGGGCACTTTTGAAATTTTCATTTTTGACCAAAATCGACAGGTCCGGGGCTTAGGGAATTTCTCATATGCCAAAAAGCGGTTGAAGCTTCTGTTCAAAAATGATGCTCCAAAATCAACTTCTATCACCTTAGTGATACATTTTGGGATAGTACCTAAAGTTTAAAGCAGAAATTGGGGCACTTTTGAAATTTTCATTTTTGACCAAAATCGACAGGTCCGGGGCTTAGGGAATTTCTCATATGCCACAAAACGGATGAAGCTCCTGTTCAAAAATGATGCTCCTAAATCAACTTCTGTCACCTTAGTGATACATTTTGGGATAGTACCTTAAGTTTAAAGCAGAAATTGGGGCACTTTTGAAATTTTCATTTTTGACCAAAATCGACAGGTCCGGGGCTTAGGGAATTTCTCATATGCCACAAAACGGATGAAGCTTCTGTCAAAAATGATGCTCCGAAATCAACTTCTGTCACCTTAGTGATACATTTTGGGATAGTACCTAAAGTTTAAAGCAGAAATTGGGGCACTTTTGAAATTTTCATTTTTGACCAAAATCGACTGGTCCAGGGCTTAGGGAATTTCTCATATGCCACACAACGGTTGAAGCTCCTGTTCAAAAATGATGCTCCTAAATCAACTTCTGTCACCTTAGTGATACATTTTGGGATAGTACCTTAAGTTTAAAGCAGAAATTGGGGCACTTTTGAAATTTTTATTTTAGACCAAAATCGACAGGTCCGGGGCTTAGGGAATTTCTCCTATGCCACAAAACGGTTTAGGCTTCTGTTTAAAAATGATGCTCCGAAATCAACTTCTGTCAACTTAGTGATACATTTTGGGATAGTACCTAAAGTTTAAAGCAGAAATTGGGGCACTTTTGAAATTTTCATTTTTGACCAAAATCGACAGGTCCGGGGCTTAGGGAATTTCTCATATGCCACAAAACGGTTGAAGCTCCTGTTCAAAAATGATGCTCCGAAATCAACTTCTGTCACCTTAGTGATACATTTTGGGATAGTACCTAAAGTTTAAAGCAGAAATTGGGGCACTTTCAAAATTTTCATTTTTGACCAAAATCGACAGGTTCGGGCCTTAGGGATTTTCTCCTATGCCACAAAACGGTTGAAGCTCCTGTTCAAAAATGATGCTCCGAAATCAACTTCTGTCACCTTAGTGATACATTTTGGGATAGTACCTAAAGTTTAAAGCAGAAATTGGGGCACTTTTGAAATTTTCATTTTTGACCAAAATCGACAGGTCCGGGGCTTAGGGAATTTCTCATATGCCACAAAACGGTTGAAGCTTCTGTTCAAAAATGATGCTCCGAAATCAACTTCTGTCACCTTAGTGATACATTTTGGGATAGCACCTAAAGTTTAAAGCAGAAATTGGGGCACTTTTGAAATTTTCATTTTTGACCAAAATCGACAGGTCCGGGGCTTAGGGAATTTCTCATATGCCACAAAACGGTTGAAGCTCCTGTTCAAAAATGATGCACCTAAATCAACTTCTGTCACCTTAGTGATACATTTTGGGATAGTACCTTAAGTTTAAAGCAGAAATTGGGGCACTTTTGACATTTTCATTTTTGACCAAAATCGACAGGTCCGGGGCTTAGGGAATTTCTCCGATGCCACAAAACGGTTGAAGCTTCTGTTTAAAAATGATGCTCCGAAATCAACTTCTGTCAACTTAGTGATACATTTTGGGATAGTACCTAAAGTTTAAAGCAGAAATTGGGGCACTTTTGAAATTTTCATTTTTGACCAAAATCGACAGGTCCGGTGCTTAGGGAATTTCTCATATGCCACAAAATGGTTGAAGCTTCTGTTAAAAAATGATGCTCCGAAATCAACTTCTGTCACCTTAGTGATACATTTTGGGATAGCACCTAAAGTTTAAAGCAGAAATTGGGGCACTTTTGAAATTTTCATTTTTGACCAAAATCGACAGGTCCGGGCCTTAGGGAATTTCTCTATGCCACAAAACGGTTGAAGCTTCTGTTCAAAAATGTTGCTCCTAAATCAACTTCTGTCACTTTAGTGATACATTTTGGGATAGCACCTACAGTTTAAAGCAGAAAATGGGGCACTTTTGAAATTTTCATTTTTGTCCAAAATCGACAGGTCCGGGGCTTAGGGAATTTCTCATATGCCAAAAAACGGTTGAAGCTTCTGTTCAAAAATGATGTTCCGAAATCAACTTCTGTCAACTTAGTGATACATTTTGGGATAGTACCTAAAGTTTAAAGCAGAAATTGGGGCACTTTTGAAATTTTCATTTTTGACCAAAATCGACAGGTCCGGGGCTTAGGGAATTTCTCATATGCCACAAAACGGTTGAAGCTCCTGTTCAAAAATGATGCTCCGAAATCAACTTCTGTCACCTTAGTGATACATTTTGGGATAGTACCTAAAGTTTAAAGCAGAAATTGGGGCACTTTTGAAATTTTCATTTTTGACCAAAATCGACAGGTCCGGGGCTTAGGGAATTTCTCATATGCCACAAAACGGTTGAAGCTCCTGTTCAAAAATGATGCTCCGAAATCAACTTCTGTCACCTTAGTGATACATTTTGGGATAGTACCTAAAGTTTAAAGCAGAAATTGGGGCACTTTTGAGATTTTCATTTTTGACCAAAATCGACAGGTCCGGGGCTTAGGGAATTTCTCATATGCCACAAAACGGATGAAGCTCCTGTTCAAAAATGATGCTCCTAAATCAACTTCTGTCACCTTAGTGATACATTTTGGGATAGTACCTTAAGTTTAAAGCAGAAATTGGGGCACTTTTGAAATTTTCATTTTTGACCAAAATCGACAGGTCCGGGGCTTAGGGAATTTCTCATATGCCACAAAACGGTTGAAGCTTCTGTTCAAAAATGATGCTCCGAAATCAACTTCTGTCACCTTAGTGATACATTTTGGGATAGCACCTAAAGTTTAAAGCAGAAATTGGGGCACTTTTGAAATTATCATTTTTGACCAAAATCGACAGGTCCGGGGCTTAGGGAATTTCTCATATGCCACAAAACGGTTGAAGCTTCTGTTCAAAAATGATGCTCCGAAATCAACTTCTGTCACCTTAGTGATACATTTTGGTATAGCACCTAAATTTTAAAGCAGAAATTGGGGCACTTTTGAAATTTTCATTTTTGACCAAAATCGACAGGTCCGGGGCTTAGGGAATTTCTCATATGCCACAAAACGGATGAAGCTCCTGTTCAAAAATGATGCTCCTAAATCAACTTCTGTCACCTTAGTGATACATTTTGGGATAGTACCTTAAGTTTAAAGCAGAAATTGGGGCACTTTTGAAATTTTCATTTTTGACCAAAATCGACAGGTCCGGGGCTTAGGGAATTTCTCATATGCCACAAAACGGTTGAAGCTTCTGTCAAAAATGATGCTCCGAAATCAACTTCTGTCACCTTAGTGATACATTTTGGGATAGTACCTAAAGTTTAAAGCAGAAATTGGGGCACTTTTGAAATTTTCATTTTTGACCAAAATCGACAGGTCCGGGGCTTAGGGAATTTCTCATATGCCACAAAACGGTTGAAGCTCCTGTTCAAAAATGATGCTCCTAAATCAACTTCTGTCACCTTAGTGATACATTTTGGGATAGTACCTTAAGTTTAAAGCAGAAATTGGGGCACTTTTGAAATTTTTATTTTAGACCAAAATCGACAGGTCCGGGGCTTAGGGAATTTCTCCTATGCCACAAAACGGTTTAGGCTTCTGTTTAAAAATGATGCTCCGAAATCAACTTCTGTCAACTTAGTGATACATTTTGGGATAGTACCTAAAGTTTAAAGCAGAAATTGGGGCACTTTTGAAATTTTCATTTTTGACCAAAATTGACAGGTCCGGGGCTTAGGGAATTTCTCATATGCCACAAAACGGTTGAAGCTCCTGTTCAAAAATGATGCTCCGAAATCAACTTCTGTCACCTTAGTGATACATTTTGGGATAGTACCTAAAGTTTAAAGCAGAAATTGGGGCACTTTTGAAATTTTCATTTTTGACCAAAATCGACAGGTTCGGGCCTTAGGGATTTTCTCCTATGCCACAAAACGGTTGAAGCTCCTGTTCAAAAATGATGCTCCTAAATCAACTTCTGTCACCTTAGTGATACATTTTGGGATAGTACCTTAAGTTTAAAGCAGAAATTGGGGCACTTTTGAAATTTTCATTTTTGACCAAAATCGACAGGTCCGGGGCTTAGGGAATTTCTCATATGCCACAAAACGGTTGAAGCTTCTGTTCAAAAATGATGCTCCGAAATCAACTTCTGTCACCTTAGTGATACATTTTGGGATAGCACCTAAAGTTTAAAGCAGAAATTGGGGCACTTTTGAAATTTTCATTTTTGACCAAAATCGACAGGTCCGGGGCTTAGGGAATTTCTCATATGCCACAAAACGGTTGAAGCTCCTGTTCAAAAATGATGCACCTAAATCAACTTCTGTCACCTTAGTGATACATTTTGGGATAGTACCTTAAGTTTAAAGCAGAAATTGGGGCACTTTTGACATTTTCATTTTTGACCAAAATCGACAGGTCCGGGGCTTAGGGAATTTATCCGATGCCACAAAACGGTTGAAGCTTCTGTTTAAAAATGATGCTCCGAAATCAACTTCTGTCAACTTAGTGATACATTTTGGGATAGTACCTAAAGTTTAAAGCAGAAATTGGGGCACTTTTGAAATTTTCATTTTTGACCAAAATCGACAGGTCCGGTGCTTAGGGAATTTCTCATATGCCACAAAACGGTTGAAGCTTCTGTTCAAAAATGATGCTCCGAAATCAACTTCTGTCACCTTAGTGATACATTTTGGGATAGCACCTAAAGTTTAAAGCAGAAATTGGGGCACTTTTGAAATTTTCATTTTTGACCAAAATCGACAGGTCCGGGCCTTAGGGAATTTCTCTATGCCACAAAACGGTTGAAGCTTCTGTTCAAAAATGTTGCTCCTAAATCAACTTCTGTCACTTTAGTGATACATTTTGGGATAGCACCTACAGTTTAAAGCAGAAAATGGGGCACTTTTGAAATTTTCATTTTTGTCCAAAATCGACAGGTCCGGGGCTTAGGGAATTTCTCATATGCCAAAAAACGGTTGAAGCTTCTGTTCAAAAATGATGTTCCGAAATCAACTTCTGTCAACTTAGTGATACATTTTGGGATAGTACCTAAAGTTTAAAGCAGAAATTGGGGCACTTTTGAAATTTTCATTTTTGACCAAAATCGACAGGTCCGGGGCTTAGGGAATTTCTCATATGCCACAAAACGGTTGAAGCTCCTGTTCAAAAATGATGCTCCGAAATCAACTTCTGTCACCTTAGTGATACATTTTGGGATAGTACCTAAAGTTTAAAGCAGAAATTGGGGCACTTTTGAAATTTTCATTTTTGACCAAAATCGACAGGTTCGGGCCTTAGGGATTTTCTCCTATGCCACAAAACGGTTGAAGCTCCTGTTCAAAACTGATGCTCCTAAATCAACTTCTGTCACCTTAGTGATACATTTTGGGATAGTACCTTAAGTTTAAAGCAGAAATTGGGGCACTTTTGAAATTTTCATTTTTGACCAAAATCGACAGGTCCGGGGCTTAGGGAATTTCTCATATGCCACAAAACGGTTGAAGCTTCTGTTCAAAAATGATGCTCCGAAATCAACTTCTGTCACCTTAGTGATACATTTTGGGATAGCACCTAAAGTTTAAAGCAGAAATTGGGGCACTTTTGAAATTTTCATTTTTGACCAAAATCGACAGGTCCGGGGCTTAGGGAATTTCTCATATGCCACAAAACGGTTGAAGCTCCTGTTCAAAAATGATGCACCTAAATCAACTTCTGTCACCTTAGTGATACATTTTGGGATAGTACCTTAAGTTTAAAGCAGAAATTGGGGCACTTTTGACATTTTCATTTTTGACCAAAATCGACAGGTCCGGGGCTTAGGGAATTATCCGATGCCACAAAACGGTTGAAGCTTCTGTTTAAAAATGATGCTCCGAAATCAACTTCTGTCAACTTAGTGATACATTTTGGGATAGTACCTAAAGTTTAAAGCAGAAATTGGGGCACTTTTGAAATTTTCATTTTTGACCAAAATCGACAGGTCCGGTGCTTAGGGAATTTCTCATATGCCACAAAACGGTTGAAGCTTCTGTTCAAAAATGATGCTCCGAAATCAACTTCTGTCACCTTAGTGATACATTTTGGGATAGCACCTATAGTTTAAAGCAGAAATTGGGGCACTTTTGAAATTTTCATTTTTGACCAAAATCGACAGGTCCGGGCCTTAGGGAATTTCTCTATGCCACAAAACGGTTGAAGCTTCTGTTCAAAAATGTTGCTCCTAAATCAACTTCTGTCACTTTAGTGATACATTTTGGGATAGCACCTACAGTTTAAAGCAGAAAATGGGGCACTTTTGAAATTTTCATTTTTGTCCAAAATCGACAGGTCCGGGGCTTAGGGAATTTCTCATATGCCAAAAAACGGTTGAAGCTTCTGTTCAAAAATGATGTTCCGAAATCAACTTCTGTCAACTTAGTGATACATTTTGGGATAGTACCTAAAGTTTAAAGCAGAAATTGGGGCACTTTTGAAATTTTCATTTTTGACCAAAATCGACAGGTCCGGGGCTTAGGGAATTTCTCATATGCCACAAAACGGTTGAAGCTCCTGTTCAAAAATGATGCTCCGAAATCAACTTCTGTCACCTTAGTGATACATTTTGGGATAGTACCTAAAGTTTAAAGCAGAAATTGGGGCACTTTTGAAATTTTCATTTTTGACCAAAATCGACAGGTTCGGGCCTTAGGGATTTTCTCCTATGCCACAAAACGGTTGAAGCTCCTGTTCAAAAATGATGCTCCTAAATCAACTTCTGTCACCTTAGTGATACATTTTGGGATAGTACCTTAAGTTTAAAGCAGAAATTGGGGCACTTTTGAAATTTTCATTTTTGACCAAAATCGACAGGTCCGGGGCTTAGGGAATTTCTCATATGCCACAAAACGGTTGAAGCTTCTGTTCAAAAATGATGCTCCGAAATCAACTTCTGTCACCTTAGTGATACATTTTGGGATAGCACCTAAAGTTTAAAGCAGAAATTGGGGCACTTTTGAAATTTTCATTTTTGACCAAAATCGACAGGTCCGGGGCTTAGGGAATTTCTCATATGCCACAAAACGGTTGAAGCTCCTGTTCAAAAATGATGCACCTAAATCAACTTCTGTCACCTTAGTGATACATTTTGGGATAGTACCTTAAGTTTAAAGCAGAAATTGGGGCACTTTTGACATTTTCATTTTTGACCAAAATCGACAGGTCCGGGGCTTAGGGAATTTATCCGATGCCACAAAACGGTTGAAGCTTCTGTTTAAAAATGATGCTCCGAAATCAACTTCTGTCAACTTAGTGATACATTTTGGGATAGTACCTAAAGTTTAAAGCAGAAATTGGGGCACTTTTGAAATTTTCATTTTTGACCAAAATCGACAGGTCCGGTGCTTAGGGAATTTCTCATATGCCACAAAACGGTTGAAGCTTCTGTTCAAAAATGATGCTCCGAAATCAACTTCTGTCACCTTAGTGATACATTTTGGGATAGCACCTAAAGTTTAAAGCAGAAATTGGGGCACTTTTGAAATTTTCATTTTTGACCAAAATCGACAGGTCCGGGCCTTAGGGAATTTCTCTATGCCACAAAACGGTTGAAGCTTCTGTTCAAAAATGTTGCTCCTAAATCAACTTCTGTCACTTTAGTGATACATTTTGGGATAGCACCTACAGTTTAAAGCAGAAAATGGGGCACTTTTGAAATTTTCATTTTTGTCCAAAATCGACAGGTCCGGGGCTTAGGGAATTTCTCATATGCCAAAAAACGGTTGAAGCTTCTGTTCAAAAATGATGTTCCGAAATCAACTTCTGTCAACTTAGTGATACATTTTGGGATAGTACCTAAAGTTTAAAGCAGAAATTGGGGCACTTTTGAAATTTTCATTTTTGACCAAAATCGACAGGTCCGGGGCTTAGGGAATTTCTCATATGCCACAAAACGGTTGAAGCTCCTGTTCAAAAATGATGCTCCGAAATCAACTTCTGTCACCTTAGTGATACATTTTGGGATAGTACCTAAAGTTTAAAGCAGAAATTGGGGCACTTTTGAAATTTTCATTTTTGACCAAAATCGACAGGTTCGGGCCTTAGGGATTTTCTCCTATGCCACAAAACGGTTGAAGCTCCTGTTCAAAAATGATGCTCCTAAATCAACTTCTGTCACCTTAGTGATACATTTTGGGATAGTACCTTAAGTTTAAAGCAGAAATTGGGGCACTTTTGAAATTTTCATTTTTGACCAAAATCGACAGGTCCGGGGCTTAGGGAATTTCTCATATGCCACAAAACGGTTGAAGCTTCTGTTCAAAAATGATGCTCCGAAATCAACTTCTGTCACCTTAGTGATACATTTTGGGATAGCACCTAAAGTTTAAAGCAGAAATTGGGGCACTTTTGAAATTTTCATTTTTGACCAAAATCGACAGGTCCGGGGCTTAGGGAATTTCTCATATGCCACAAAACGGTTGAAGCTCCTGTTCAAAAATGATGCACCTAAATCAACTTCTGTCACCTTAGTGATACATTTTGGGATAGTACCTTAAGTTTAAAGCAGAAATTGGGGCACTTTTGACATTTTCATTTTTGACCAAAATCGACAGGTCCGGGGCTTAGGGAATTATCCGATGCCACAAAACGGTTGAAGCTTCTGTTTAAAAATGATGCTCCGAAATCAACTTCTGTCAACTTAGTGATACATTTTGGGATAGTACCTAAAGTTTAAAGCAGAAATTGGGGCACTTTTGAAATTTTCATTTTTGACCAAAATCGACAGGTCCGGTGCTTAGGGAATTTCTCATATGCCACAAAACGGTTGAAGCTTCTGTTCAAAAATGATGCTCCGAAATCAACTTCTGTCACCTTAGTGATACATTTTGGGATAGCACCTAAAGTTTAAAGCAGAAATTGGGGCACTTTTGAAATTTTCATTTTTGACCAAAATCGACAGGTCCGGGCCTTAGGGAATTTCTCTATGCCACAAAACGGTTGAAGCTTCTGTTCAAAAATGTTGCTCCTAAATCAACTTCTGTCACTTTAGTGATACATTTTGGGATAGCACCTACAGTTTAAAGCAGAAAATGGGGCACTTTTGAAATTTTCATTTTTGTCCAAAATCGACAGGTCCGGGGCTTAGGGAATTTCTCATATGCCAAAAAACGGTTGAAGCTTCTGTTCAAAAATGATGTTCCGAAATCAACTTCTGTCAACTTAGTGATACATTTTGGGATAGTACCTAAAGTTTAAAGCAGAAATTGGGGCACTTTTGAAATTTTCATTTTTGACCAAAATCGACAGGTCCGGGGCTTAGGGAATTTCTCATATGCCACAAAACGGTTGAAGCTCCTGTTCAAAAATGATGCTCCGAAATCAACTTCTGTCACCTTAGTGATACATTTTGGGATAGTACCTAAAGTTTAAAGCAGAAATTGGGGCACTTTTGAAATTTTCATTTTTGACCAAAATCGACAGGTCCGGGGCTTAGGGAATTTCTCATATGCCACAAAACGGTTGAAGCTCCTGTTCAAAAATGATGCTCCGAAATCAACTTCTGTCACCTTAGTGATACATTTTGGGATAGTACCTAAAGTTTAAAGCAGAAATTGGGGCACTTTTGAAATTTTCATTTTTGACCAAAATCGACAGGTCCGGGGCTTAGGGAATTTCTCATATGCCACAAAACGGATGAAGCTCCTGTTCAAAAATGATACTCCTAAATCAACTTCTGTCACCTTAGTGATACATTTTGGGATAGTACCTTAAGTTTAAAGCAGAAATTGGGGCACTTTTGAAATTTTCATTTTTGACCAAAATCGACAGGTCCGGGGCTTAGGGAATTTCTCATAAGCCACAAAACGGTTGAAGCTTCTGTTCAAAAATGATGCTCCGAAATCAACTTCTGTCACCTTAGTGATACATTTTGGGATAGCACCTAAAGTTTAAAGCAGAAATTGGGGCACTTTTGAAATTTTCATTTTTGACCAAAATCGACAGGTCCGGGGCTTAGGGAATTTCTCATATGCCACAAAACGGTTGAAGCTTCTGTTCAAAAATGATGCTCCGAAATCAACTTCTGTCACCTTAGTGATACATTTTGGTATAGCACCTAAATTTTAAAGCAGAAATTGGGGCACTTTTGAAATTTTCATTTTTGACCAAAATCGAGAGGTCCGGGGCTTAGGGAATTTCTCATATGCCAAAAAACGGTTGAAGCTTCTGTTCAAAAATGATGCTCCAAAATCAACTTCTGTCACCTTAGTGATACATTTTGGGATAGTACCTAAAGTTTAAAGCAGAAATTGGGGCACTTTTGAAATTTTCATTTTTGACCAAAATCGACAGGTCTGGGGCTTAGGGAATTTCTCATATGCCACAAAACGGTTGAAGCTCCTGTTCAAAAATGATGCTCCGAAATCAACTTCTGTCACCTTAGTGATACATTTTGGGATAGTACCTAAAGTTTAAAGCAGAAATTGGGGCACTTTTGAAATTTTCATTTTTGACCAAAATCGACAGGTCCGGTGCTTAGGGAATTTCTCATATGCCACAAAACGGTTGAAGCTTCTGTTCAAAAATGATGCTCCGAAATCAACTTCTGTCACCTTAGTGATACATTTTGGGATAGCACCTAAAGTTTAAAGCAGAAATTGGGGCACTTTTGAAATTTTCATTTTTGACCAAAATCGACAGGTCCGGTCCTTAGGGAATTTCTCTATGCCACAAAACGGTTGAAGCTCCTGTTCAAAAATGTTGCTCCTAAATCAACTTCTGTCACTTTAGTGATACATTTTGGGATAGCACCTAAAGTTTAAAGCAGAAATTGGGGCACTTTTGAGATTTTCATTTTTGACCAAAATCGACAGGTCCGGGGCTTAGGGAATTTCTCATATGCCACAAAACGGATGAAGCTCCTGTTCAAAAATGATGCTCCTAAATCAACTTCTGTCACCTTAGTGATACATTTTGGGATAGTACCTTAAGTTTAAAGCAGAAATTGGGGCACTTTTGAAATTTTCATTTTTGACCAAAATCGACAGGTCCGGGGCTTAGGGAATTTCTCATATGCCAAAAAACGGTTGAAGCTTCTGTTCAAAAATGATGCTCCAAAATCAACTTCTGTCACCTTAGTGATACATTTTGGGATAGTACCTAAAGTTTAAAGCAGAAATTGGGGCACTTTTGAAATTTTCATTTTTGACCAAAATCGACAGGTCCGGGGCTTAGGGAATTTCTCATATGCCACAAAACGGTTGAAGCTCCTGTTCAAAAATGATGCTCCGAAATCAACTTCTGTCACCTTAGTGATACATTTTGGGATAATACCTAAAGTTTAAAGCAGAAATTGGGGCACTTTTGAGATTTTCATTTTTGACCAAAATCGACAGGTTCGGGCCTTAGGGATTTTCTCCTATGCCACAAAACGGTTGAAGCTCCTGTTCAAAAATGATGCTCCTAAATCAACTTCTGTCACCTTAGTGATACATTTTGGGATAGCACCTACAGTTTAAAGCAGAAAATGGGGCACTTTTGAAATTTTCATTTTTGTCCAAAATCGACAGGTCCGGGGCTTAGGGAATTTCTCATATGCCAAAAAACGGTTGAAGCTTCTGTTCAAAAATGATGTTCCGAAATCAACTTCTGTCAACTTAGTGATACATTTTGGGATAGTACCTAAAGTTTAAAGCAGAAATTGGGGCACTTTTGAAATTTTCATTTTTGACCAAAATCGACAGGTCCGAAGCTTAGGGAATTTCTCATATGCCACAAAACGGTTGAAGCTCCTGTTCAAAAATGATGCTCCGAAATCAACTTCTGTCACCTTAGTGATACATTTTGGGATAGTACCTAAAGTTTAAAGCAGAAATTGGGGCACTTTTGAAATTTTCATTTTCGACCAAAATCGACAGGTCCGGGGCTTAGGGAATTTCTCATATGCCACAAAACGGTTGAAGCTCCTGTTCAAAAATGATGCTCCGAAATCAACTTCTGTCACCTTAGTGATACATTTTGGGATAGTACCTTAAGTTTAAAGCAGAAATTGGGGCACTTTTGAAATTTTCATTTTTGACCAAAATCGTTGGTCCGGGGCTTAGGGAATTTCTCATATGCCACAAAACGGTTGAAGCTTCTGTTCAAAAATGATGCTCCGAAATCAACTTCTGTCACCTTAGTGATACATTTTGGGATAGCACCTAAAGTTTAAAGCAGAAATTGGGGCACTTTTGAAATTTTCATTTTTGACCAAAATCGAGAGGTCCGGGGCTTAGGGAATTTCTCATATGCCAAAAAACGGTTGAAGCTTCTGTTCAAAAATGATGCTCCAAAATCAACTTCTGTCACCTTAGTGATACATTTTGGGATAGTACCTAAAGTTTAAAGCAGAAATTGGGGCACTTTTGAAATTTTCATTTTTGACCAAAATCGACAGGTCCGGGGCTTAGGGAATTTCTCATATGCCACAAAACGGTTGAAGCTCCTGTTCAAAAATGATGCTCCGAAATCAACTTCTGTCACCTTAGTGATACATTTTGGGATAGTACCTAAAGTTTAAAGCAGAAATTGGGGCACTTTTGAGATTTTCATTTTTGACCAAAATTGACAGGTCCGGGGCTTAGGGAATTTCTCATATGCCACAAAACGGATGAAGCTCCTGTTCAAAAATGATGCTCCTAAATCAACTTCTGTCACCTTAGTGATACATTTTGGGATAGTACCTTAAGTTTAAAGCAGAAATTGGGGCACTTTTGAAATTTTCATTTTTGACCAAAATCGACAGGTCCGGGGCTTAGGGAATTTCTCATATGCCACAAAACGGTTGAAGCTTCTGTTCAAAAATGATGCTCCGAAATCAACTTCTGTCACCTTAGTGATACATTTTGGGATAGTACCTAAAGTTTCAAGCAGAAATTGAGGCACTTTCAAAAAATTTATTTTTGACCAAAATCGATGGGTCCGGGGCCTAGGAAACTTCTTGTTTGCCACAAATCTGTTGAACCTTCTGTTCAAAAATCATGTTCCGAAATGAACTTTTTTCATCTCAGGGATACATTTTGGGATGGTAACTAAAGTTTAAAGCAGAAATTGGGGCACTTTTAAACTTTTCATTTTTGACCAAAATCTATGGGTCCGGGACTTAGGGAATTTCTCATATGCCACAAAACTATTGAAGCTTCTGTACAAAAATCATGCAACAAAATCAACTTTTTTCATCTCAGGGATTCATTTTGGGATGGTAACTAAAGTTTCAAGCAGAAAATAAGGCACTTTTAAAATTTTCATTTTTGACCGTAATCGATGGGTCCAGGGCTTAGGTAATTTCTCATACACCACAAAACTATTGAAGCTCCTGTTCAAAAATCATGCTCCGAAGTCAACTTTTTTCATCTCAGGGATTCATTTTGGAATGGTAACTAAAGTTTCAAGCAGAAAACAAGGCACTTTCAAAAATTTTATTTTTGACCAAAATCGATGGGTCCGGGGCTTAGGAAACTTCTTGTTTGCCACAAATCTGTTGAACCTTCTGTTCAAAAATCATGTTCCGAAATGAACTTTTTTCATCTCAGGGATACATTTTGGGATGGTAACTAAAGTTTAAAGCAGAAATTGGGGCACTTTTAAAATTGACATTTTTGACCAAAATCGATGGGTCTGGGGCTTAGGTAATTTCTCATATGACACAAAAAACAATTATATTTCCTGTTTGAAAATCATGCTCCAAAATCAACTTCTGTCACCTCAGTGATACATTTTGGGATGGTAACTAAAGTTTAAAGCAGAAATTGGGGCACTTTTAACATTTTCATTTTTGACCAAAATCGATGGGTCCAGGTCTTAGGGAATTTCTCATATGCCACAAAAACTTTTAAAATTCTAGTTTGAAAATTATGTTCCGAAATCAACTTCTGTCACCTCAGTGATACATTTTGGGATGGTAACTAAAGTTTAAAGTAGAAATTGGGGCACTTTTGGACTATTCATTTTTGACCAAAATCAATGGGTCCAGGGCTTAGGTAATTTCTCATACACCACAAAACCGTTGAAGCTCCTGTTTAAAAATGATGCTCCGAAGTCAACTTTTTTCATCTCAGGGATTCATTTTGGGATGGTAACTAAAGTTTCAAGCAGAAATTGAGGCACTTTCAAAAAAATTATTTTTGACCAAAATCGATGGGTCCGGGGCTTAGGAAACTTCTTGTTTGCCACAAATCTGTTGAACCTTCTGTTCAAAAATCATGTTCCGAAATGAACTTTTTTCATCTCAGGGATACATTTTGGGATGGTAACTAAAGTTTAAAGCAGAAATTGGGGCACTTTTAAACTTTTCATTTTTGACCAAAATCTATGGGTCCGGGACTTAGGGAATTTCTCATATGCCACAAAACTATTGAAGCTTCTGTACAAAAATCATGCAACAAAATCAACTTTTTTCATCTCAGGGATTCATTTTGGGATGGTAACTAAAGTTTCAAGCAGAAAATAAGGCACTTTTAAAATTTTCATTTTTGACCGTAATCGATGGGTCCAGGGCTTAGGTAATTTCTCATACACCACAAAACTATTGAAGCTCCTGTTCAAAAATCATGCTCCGAAGTCAACTTTTTTCATCTCAGGGATTCATTTTGGGATGGTAACTAAAGTTTCAAGCAGAAAACAAGGCACTTTTAAAATTTTCATTTTTGACCATAATTGATGGGTCCAGGGCTTAGGTAATTTCTCATACACCACAAAACCGTTGTAACTCCTGTTCAAAAATCATGCTCCGAAATGAACTTTTTTCATCTCAGGGATTCATTTGGGGATGGTAACTAAAGTTTAAAGCAGAAATTGGGGCACTTTTAAAATTTTCATTTTTGACCAAAATCGATAGGTCCGGGGCTTAGGCAATTTCTCATATGCCACAAAACTGTTGAACCTTCTGTTCAAAAATCATGCTCCGAAATGAAATTTTCATCTCAGGGATTCATTTTGGGATGGTAACTAAAGTTTCAAGCAGAAATTGGGGCACTTTTAACATTTTCATTTTTGACCAAAATTGATGGGTCCGGGGCTTAGGGAATTTCTCATATGCCACAAAAACTTTTAAAATTCCTGTTTGAAAATTATGTTCCGAAATCAACTTCTGTCACCTTAGTGATACATTTTGGGATGGTAACTAAAGTTTAAAGTAGAAATTGGGGCACTTTTGGACTATTCATTTTTGACCAAAATCAATGGGTCCAGGGCTTAGGTAATTTCTCATACACCACAAAACCGTTGAAGCTCCTGTTTAAAAATGATGCTCCGAAGTCAACTTTTTTCATCTCAGGGATTCATTTTGGGATGGTAACTAAAGTTTCAAGCAGAAATTGAGGCACTTTCAAAAAATTTATTTTTGACCAAAATCGATGGGTCCGGGGGCTTAGGAAACTTCTTGTTTGCCACAAATCTGTTGAACCTTCTGTTCAAAAATCATGTTCCGAAATGAACTTTTTTCATCTCAGGGATACATTTTGGGATGGTAACTAAAGTTTAAAGCAGAAATTGGGGCACTTTTAAACTTTTCATTTTTGACCAAAATCTATGGGTCCGGGACTTAGGTAATTTCTCATACACCACAAAACTATTGAAGCTCCTGTTCAAAAATCATGCTCCGAAGTCAACTTTTTTCATCTCAGGGATTCATTTTGGAATGGTAACTAAAGTTTCAAGCAGAAAACAAGGCACTTTTAAAATTTTCATTTTTGACCATAATCGATGGGTCCAGGGCTTAGGTAATTTCTCATACACCACAAAACCGTTGTAACTCCTGTTCAAAAATCATGCTCCGAAATGAACTTTTTTCATCTCAGGGATTCATTTTGGGATGGTAACTAAAGTTTAAAGCAGAAATTGGGGCACTTTTAAAATTTTCATTTTTGACCAAAATCGATAGGTCCGGGGCTTAGGCAATTTCTCATATGCCACAAAACTGTTGAACCTTCTGTTCAAAAATCATGCTCCGAAATGAAATTTTCATCTCAGGGATTCATTTTGGGATGGTAACTAAAGTTTCAAGCAGAAATTGGGGCACTTTTAACATTTTCATTTTTGACCAAAATTGATGGGTCCGGGGCTTAGGGAATTTCTCATATGCCACAAAAACTTTTAAAATTCCTGTTTGAAAATTATGTTCCGAAATCAACTTCTGTCACCTTAGTGATACATTTTGGGATGGTAACTAAAGTTTAAAGTAGAAATTGGGGCACTTTTGGACTATTCATTTTTGACCAAAATCGATGGGTCCAGGGCTTAGGTAATTTCTCATACACCACAAAACCGTTGAAGCTCCTGTTTAAAAATGATGCTCCGAAGTCAACTTTTTTCATCTCAGGGATTCATTTTGGGATGGTAACTAAAGTTTCAAGCAGAAATTGAGGCACTTTCAAAAATTTTATTTTTGACCAAAATCGATGGGTCCGGGGCTTAGGAAACTTCTTGTTTGCCACAAATCTGTTGAACCTTCTGTTCAAAAATCATGTTCCGAAATGAACTTTTTTCATCTCAGGGATACATTTTGGGATGGTAACTAAAGTTTAAAGCAGAAATTGGGGCACTTTTAAAATTGACATTTTTGACCAAAATCGATGGGTCTGGGGCTTAGGTAATTTCTCATATGACACAAAAAACAATTATATTTCCTGTTTGAAAATCATGCTCCAAAATCAACTTCTGTCACCTCAGTGATACATTTTGGGATGGTAACTAAAGTTTAAAGCAGAAATTGGGGCACTTTTAACATTTTCATTTTTGACCAAAATCGATGGGTCCAGGTCTTAGGGAATTTCTCATATGCCACAAAAACTTTTAAAATTCTAGTTTGAAAATTATGTTCCGAAATCAACTTCTGTCACCTCAGTGATACATTTTGGGATGGTAACTAAAGTTTAAAGTAGAAATTGGGGCACTTTTGGACTATTCATTTTTGACCAAAATTAATGGGTCCAGGGCTTAGGTAATTTCTCATACACCACAAAACCGTTGAAGCTCCTGTTTAAAAATGATGCTCCGAAGTCAACTTTTTTCATCTCAGGGATTCATTTTGGGATGGTAACTAAAGTTTCAAGCAGAAATTGAGGCACTTTCAAAAAATTTATTTTTGACCAAAATCGATGGGTCCGGGGCTTAGGAAACTTCTTGTTTGCCACAAATCTGTTGAACCTTCTGTTCAAAAATCATGTTCCGAAATGAACTTTTTTCATCTCAGGGATACATTTTGGGATGGTAACTAAAGTTTAAAGCAGAAATTGGGGCACTTTTAACATTTTCATTTTTGACCAAAATCGATGGGTCCAGGTCTTAGGGAATTTCTCATATGCCACAAAAACTTTTAAAATTCTAGTTTGAAAATTATGTTCCGAAATCAACTTCTGTCACCTCAGTGATACATTTTGGGATGGTAACTAAAGTTTAAAGTAGAAATTGGGGCACTTTTGGACTATTCATTTTTGACCAAAATCAATGGGTCCAGGGCTTAGGTAATTTCTCATACACCACAAAACCGTTGAAGCTCCTGTTTAAAAATGATGCTCCGAAGTCAACTTTTTTCATCTCAGGGATTCATTTTGGGATGGTAACTAAAGTTTCAAGCAGAAATTGAGGCACTTTCAAAAAATTTATTTTTGACCAAAATCGATGGGTCCGGGGCTTAGGAAACTTCTTGTTTGCCACAAATCTGTTGAACCTTCTGTTCAAAAATCATGTTCCGAAATGAACTTTTTTCATCTCAGGGATACATTTTGGGATGGTAACTAAAGTTTAAAGCAGAAATTGGGGCACTTTTAAACTTTTCATTTTTGACCAAAATCTATGGGTCCGGGACTTAGGGAATTTCTCATATGCCACAAAACTATTGAAGCTTCTGTACAAAAATCATACAACAAAATCAACTTTTTTCATCTCAGGGATTCATTTTGGGATGGTAACTAAAGTTTCAAGCAGAAAATAAGGCACTTTTAAAATTTTCATTTTTGACCGTAATCGATGGGTCCAGGGCTTAGGTAATTTCTCATACACCACAAAACTATTGAAGCTCCTGTTCAAAAATCATGCTCCGAAGTCAACTTTTTTCATCTCAGGGATTCATTTTGGGATGGTAACTAAAGTTTCAAGCAGAAAACAAGGCACTTTTAAAATTTTCATTTTTGACCATAATTGATGGGTCCAGGGCTTAGGTAATTTCTCATACACCACAAAACCGTTGTAACTCCTGTTCAAAAATCATGCTCCGAAATGAACTTTTTTCATCTCAGGGATTCATTTTGGGATGGTAACTAAAGTTTAAAGCAGAAATTGGGGCACTTTTAAAATTTTCATTTTTGACCAAAATCGATAGGTCCGGGGCTTAGGCAATTTCTCATATGCCACAAAACTGTTGAACCTTCTGTTCAAAAATCATGCTCCGAAATGAAATTTTCATCTCAGGGATTCATTTTGGGATGGTAACTAAAGTTTCAAGCAGAAATTGGGGCACTTTTAACATTTTCATTTTTGACCAAAATTGATGGGTCCGGGGCTTAGGGAATTTCTCATATGCCACAAAAACTTTTAAAATTCCTGTTTGAAAATTATGTTCCGAAATCAACTTCTGTCACCTTAGTGATACATTTTGGGATGGTAACTAAAGTTTAAAGTAGAAATTGGGGCACTTTTGGACTATTCATTTTTGACCAAAATCAATGGGTCCAGGGCTTAGGTAATTTCTCATACACCACAAAACCGTTGAAGCTCCTGTTTAAAAATGATGCTCCGAAGTCAACTTTTTTCATCTCAGGGATTCATTTTGGGATGGTAACTAAAGTTTCAAGCAGAAATTGAGGCACTTTCAAAAATTTTATTTTTGACCAAAATCGATGGGTTCGGGGCTTAGGAAACTTCTTGTTTGCCACAAATCTGTTGAACCTTCTGTTCAAAAATCATGTTCCGAAATGAACTTTTTTCATCTCAGGGATACATTTTGGGATGGTAACTAAAGTTTAAAGCAGAAATTGGGGCACTTTTAAAATTGACATTTTTGACCAAAATCGATGGGTCTGGGGCTTAGGTAATTTCTCATATGACACAAAAAACAATTATATTTCCTGTTTGAAAATCATGCTCCAAAATCAACTTCTGTCACCTCAGTGATACATTTTGGGATGGTAACTAAAGTTTAAAGCAGAAATTGGGGCACTTTTAACATTTTCATTTTTGACCAAAATCGATGGGTCCAGGTCTTAGGGAATTTCTCATATGCCACAAAAACTTTTAAAATTCCTGTTTGAAAATTATGTTCCGAAATCAACTTCTGTCACCTCAGTGATACATGTTGGGATGGTAACTAAAGTTTAAAGTAGAAATTGGGGCACTTTTGGACTATTCATTTTTGACCAAAATCAATGGGTCCAGGGCTTAGGTAATTTCTCATACACCACAAAACCGTTGAAGCTCCTGTTTAAAAATGATGCTCCGAAGTCAACTTTTTTCATCTCAGGGATTCATTTTGGGATGGTAACTAAAGTTTCAAGCAGAAATTGAGGCACTTTCAAAAAATTTATTTTTGACCAAAATCGATGGGTCCGGGGCTTAGGAAACTTCTTGTTTGCCACAAATCTGTTGAACCTTCTGTTCAAAAATCATGTTCCGAAATGAACTTTTTTCATCTCAGGGATACATTTTGGGATGGTAACTAAAGTTTAAAGCAGAAATTGGGGCACTTTTAAACTTTTCATTTTTGACCAAAATCTATGGGTCCGGGACTTAGGGAATTTCTCATATGCCACAAAACTATTGAAGCTTCTGTACAAAAATCATGCAACAAAATCAACTTTTTTCATCTCAGGGATTCATTTTGGGATGGTAACTAAAGTTTCAAGCAGAAATAAGGCACTTTTAAAATTTTCATTTTTGACCGTAATCGATGGGTCCAGGGCTTAGGTAATTTCTCATACACCACAAAACTATTGAAGCTCCTGTTCAAAAATCATGCTCCGAAGTCAACTTTTTTCATCTCAGGGATTCATTTTGGAATGGTAACTAAAGTTTCAAGCAGAAAACAAGGCACTTTTAAAATTTTCATTTTTGACCATAATCGATGGGTCCAGGGCTTAGGTAATTTCTCATACACCACAAAACCGTTGTAACTCCTGTTCAAAAATCATGCTCCGAAATGAACTTTTTTCATCTCAGGGATTCATTTTGGGATGGTAACTAAAGTTTAAAGCAGAAATTGGGGCACTTTTAAAATTTTCATTTTTGACCAAAATCGATAGGTCCGGGGCTTAGGCAATTTCTCATATGCCACAAAACTGTTGAACCTTCTGTTCAAAAATCATGCTCCGAAATGAAATTTTCATCTCAGGGATTCATTTTGGGATGGTAACTAAAGTTTCAAGCAGAAATTGGGGCACTTTTAACATTTTCATTTTTGACCAAAATTGATGGGTCCGGGGCTTAGGGAATTTCTCATATGCCACAAAAACTTTTAAAATTCCTGTTTGAAAATTATGTTCCGAAATCAACTTCTGTCACCTTAGTGATACATTTTGGGATGGTAACTAAAGTTTAAAGTAGAAATTGGGGCACTTTTGGACTATTCATTTTTGACCAAAATCAATGGGTCCAGGGCTTAGGTAATTTCTCATACACCACAAAACCGTTGAAGCTCCTGTTTAAAAATGATGCTCCGAAGTCAACTTTTTTCATCTCAGGGATTCATTTTGGGATGGTAACTAAAGTTTCAAGCAGAAATTGAGGCACTTTCAAAAAATTTATTTTTGACCAAAATCGATGGGTCCGGGGCTTAGGAAACTTCTTGTTTGCCACAAATCTGTTGAACCTTCTGTTCAAAAATCATGTTCCGAAATGAACTTTTTTCATCTCAGGGATACATTTTGGGATGGTAACTAAAGTTTAAAGCAGAAATTGGGGCACTTTTAAACTTTTCATTTTTGACCAAAATCTATGGGTCCGGGACTTAGGGAATTTCTCATATGCCACAAAACTATTGAAGCTTCTGTACAAAAATCATGCAACAAAATCAACTTTTTTCATCTCAGGGATTCATTTTGGGATGGTAACTAAAGTTTCAAGCAGAAAATAAGGCACTTTTAAAATTTTCATTTTTGACCGTAATCGATGGGTCCAGGGCTTAGGTAATTTCTCATACACCACAAAACTATTGAAGCTCCTGTTCAAAAATCATGCTCCGAAGTCAACTTTTTTCATCTCAGGGATTCATTTTGGAATGGTAACTAAAGTTTCAAGCAGAAAACAAGGCACTTTTAAAATTTTCATTTTTGACCATAATCGATGGGTCCAGGGCTTAGGTAATTTCTCATACACCACAAAACCGTTGTAACTCCTGTTCAAAAATCATGCTCCGAAATGAACTTTTTTCATCTCAGGGATTCATTTTGGGATGGTAACTAAAGTTTAAAGCAGAAATTGGGGCACTTTTAAAATTTTCATTTTTGACCAAAATCGATAGGTCCGGGGCTTAGGCAATTTCTCATATGCCACAAAACTGTTGAACCTTCTGTTCAAAAATCATGCTCCGAAATGAAATTTTCATCTCAGGGATTCATTTTGGGATGGTAACTAAAGTTTCAAGCAGAAATTGGGGCACTTTTAACATTTTCATTTTTGACCAAAATTGATGGGTCCGGGGCTTAGGGAATTTCTCATATGCCACAAAAACTTTTAAAATTCCTGTTTGAAAATTATGTTCCGAAATCAACTTCTGTCACCTTAGTGATACATTTTGGGATGGTAACTAAAGTTTAAAGTAGAAATTGGGGCACTTTTGGACTATTCATTTTTGACCAAAATCGATGGGTCCAGGGCTTAGGTAATTTCTCATACACCACAAAACCGTTGAAGCTCCTGTTTAAAAATGATGCTCCGAAGTCAACTTTTTTCATCTCAGGGATTCATTTTGGGATGGTAACTAAAGTTTCAAGCAGAAATTGAGGCACTTTCAAAAATTTTATTTTTGACCAAAATCGATGGGTCCGGGGCTTAGGAAACTTCTTGTTTGCCACAAATCTGTTGAACCTTCTGTTCAAAAATCATGTTCCGAAATGAACTTTTTTCATCTCAGGGATACATTTTGGGATGGTAACTAAAGTTTAAAGCAGAAATTGGGGCACTTTTAAAATTGACATTTTTGACCAAAATCGATGGGTCTGGGGCTTAGGTAATTTCTCATATGACACAAAAAACAATTATATTTCCTGTTTGAAAATCATGCTCCAAAATCAACTTCTGTCACCTCAGTGATACATTTTGGGATGGTAACTAAAGTTTAAAGCAGAAATTGGGGCACTTTTAACATTTTCATTTTTGACCAAAATCGATGGGTCCAGGTCTTAGGGAATTTCTCATATGCCACAAAAACTTTTAAAATTCTAGTTTGAAAATTATGTTCCGAAATCAACTTCTGTCACCTCAGTGATACATTTTGGGATGGTAACTAAAGTTTAAAGTAGAAATTGGGGCACTTTTGGACTATTCATTTTTGACCAAAATCAATGGGTCCAGGGCTTAGGTAATTTCTCATACACCACAAAACCGTTGAAGCTCCTGTTTAAAAATGATGCTCCGAAGTCAACTTTTTTCATCTCAGGGATTCATTTTGGGATGGTAACTAAAGTTTCAAGCAGAAATTGAGGCACTTTCAAAAAATTTATTTTTGACCAAAATCGATGGGTCCGGGGCTTAGGAAACTTCTTGTTTGCCACAAATCTGTTGAACCTTCTGTTCAAAAATCATGTTCCGAAATGAACTTTTTTCATCTCAGGGATACATTTTGGGATGGTAACTAAAGTTTAAAGCAGAAATTGGGGCACTTTTAACATTTTCATTTTTGACCAAAATCGATGGGTCCAGGTCTTAGGGAATTTCTCATATGCCACAAAAACTTTTAAAATTCTAGTTTGAAAATTATGTTCCGAAATCAACTTCTGTCACCTCAGTGATACATTTTGGGATGGTAACTAAAGTTTAAAGTAGAAATTGGGGCACTTTTGGACTATTCATTTTTGACCAAAATCAATGGGTCCAGGGCTTAGGTAATTTCTCATACACCACAAAACCGTTGAAGCTCCTGTTTAAAAATGATGCTCCGAAGTCAACTTTTTTCATCTCAGGGATTCATTTTGGGATGGTAACTAAAGTTTCAAGCAGAAATTGAGGCACTTTCAAAAAATTTATTTTTGACCAAAATCGATGGGTCCGGGGCTTAGGAAACTTCTTGTTTGCCACAAATCTGTTGAACCTTCTGTTCAAAAATCATGTTCCGAAATGAACTTTTTTCATCTCAGGGATACATTTTGGGATGGTAACTAAAGTTTAAAGCAGAAATTGGGGCACTTTTAAACTTTTCATTTTTGACCAAAATCTATGGGTCCGGGACTTAGGGAATTTCTCATATGCCACAAAACTATTGAAGCTTCTGTACAAAAATCATACAACAAAATCAACTTTTTTCATCTCAGGGATTCATTTTGGGATGGTAACTAAAGTTTCAAGCAGAAAATAAGGCACTTTTAAAATTTTCATTTTTGACCGTAATCGATGGGTCCAGGGCTTAGGTAATTTCTCATACACCACAAAACTATTGAAGCTCCTGTTCAAAAATCATGCTCCGAAGTCAACTTTTTTCATCTCAGGGATTCATTTTGGGATGGTAACTAAAGTTTCAAGCAGAAAACAAGGCACTTTTAAAATTTTCATTTTTGACCATAATTGATGGGTCCAGGGCTTAGGTAATTTCTCATACACCACAAAACCGTTGTAACTCCTGTTCAAAAATCATGCTCCGAAATGAACTTTTTTCATCTCAGGGATTCATTTTGGGATGGTAACTAAAGTTTAAAGCAGAAATTGGGGCACTTTTAAAATTTTCATTTTTGACCAAAATCGATAGGTCCGGGGCTTAGGCAATTTCTCATATGCCACAAAACTGTTGAACCTTCTGTTCAAAAATCATGCTCCGAAATGAAATTTTCATCTCAGGGATTCATTTTGGGATGGTAACTAAAGTTTCAAGCAGAAATTGGGGCACTTTTAACATTTTCATTTTTGACCAAAATTGATGGGTCCGGGGCTTAGGGAATTTCTCATATGCCACAAAAACTTTTAAAATTCCTGTTTGAAAATTATGTTCCGAAATCAACTTCTGTCACCTTAGTGATACATTTTGGGATGGTAACTAAAGTTTAAAGTAGAAATTGGGGCACTTTTGGACTATTCATTTTTGACCAAAATCAATGGGTCCAGGGCTTAGGTAATTTCTCATACACCACAAAACCGTTGAAGCTCCTGTTTAAAAATGATGCTCCGAAGTCAACTTTTTTCATCTCAGGGATTCATTTTGGGATGGTAACTAAAGTTTCAAGCAGAAATTGAGGCACTTTCAAAAATTTTATTTTTGACCAAAATCGATGGGTTCGGGGCTTAGGAAACTTCTTGTTTGCCACAAATCTGTTGAACCTTCTGTTCAAAAATCATGTTCCGAAATGAACTTTTTTCATCTCAGGGATACATTTTGGGATGGTAACTAAAGTTTAAAGCAGAAATTGGGGCACTTTTAAAATTGACATTTTTGACCAAAATCGATGGGTCTGGGGCTTAGGTAATTTCTCATATGACACAAAAAACAATTATATTTCCTGTTTGAAAATCATGCTCCAAAATCAACTTCTGTCACCTCAGTGATACATTTTGGGATGGTAACTAAAGTTTAAAGCAGAAATTGGGGCACTTTTAACATTTTCATTTTTGACCAAAATCGATGGGTCCAGGTCTTAGGGAATTTCTCATATGCCACAAAAACTTTTAAAATTCCTGTTTGAAAATTATGTTCCGAAATCAACTTCTGTCACCTCAGTGATACATGTTGGGATGGTAACTAAAGTTTAAAGTAGAAATTGGGGCACTTTTGGACTATTCATTTTTGACCAAAATCAATGGGTCCAGGGCTTAGGTAATTTCTCATACACCACAAAACCGTTGAAGCTCCTGTTTAAAAATGATGCTCCGAAGTCAACTTTTTTCATCTCAGGGATTCATTTTGGGATGGTAACTAAAGTTTCAAGCAGAAATTGAGGCACTTTCAAAAAATTTATTTTTGACCAAAATCGATGGGTCCGGGGCTTAGGAAACTTCTTGTTTGCCACAAATCTGTTGAACCTTCTGTTCAAAAATCATGTTCCGAAATGAACTTTTTTCATCTCAGGGATACATTTTGGGATGGTAACTAAAGTTTAAAGCAGAAATTGGGGCACTTTTAAACTTTTCATTTTTGACCAAAATCTATGGGTCCGGGACTTAGGGAATTTCTCATATGCCACAAAACTATTGAAGCTTCTGTACAAAAATCATGCAACAAAATCAACTTTTTTCATCTCAGGGATTCATTTTGGGATGGTAACTAAAGTTTCAAGCAGAAATAAGGCACTTTTAAAATTTTCATTTTTGACCGTAATCGATGGGTCCAGGGCTTAGGTAATTTCTCATACACCACAAAACTATTGAAGCTCCTGTTCAAAAATCATGCTCCGAAGTCAACTTTTTTCATCTCAGGGATTCATTTTGGAATGGTAACTAAAGTTTCAAGCAGAAAACAAGGCACTTATAAAATTTTCATTTTTGACCATAATCGATGGGTCCAGGGCTTAGGTAATTTCTCATACACCACAAAACCGTTGTAACTCCTGTTCAAAAATCATGCTCCGAAATGAACTTTTTTCATCTCAGGGATTCATTTTGGGATGGTAACTAAAGTTTAAAGCAGAAATTGGGGCACTTTTAAAATTTTCATTTTTGACCAAAATCGATAGGTCCGGGGCTTAGGCAATTTCTCATATGCCACAAAACTGTTGAACCTTCTGTTCAAAAATCATGCTCCGAAATGAAATTTTCATCTCAGGGATTCATTTTGGGATGGTAACTAAAGTTTCAAGCAGAAATTGGGGCACTTTTAACATTTTCATTTTTGACCAAAATTGATGGGTCCGGGGCTTAGGGAATTTCTCATATGCCACAAAAACTTTTAAAATTCCTGTTTGAAAATTATGTTCCGAAATCAACTTCTGTCACCTTAGTGATACATTTTGGGATGGTAACTAAAGTTTAAAGTAGAAATTGGGGCACTTTTGGACTATTCATTTTTGACCAAAATCAATGGGTCCAGGGCTTAGGTAATTTCTCATACACCACAAAACCGTTGAAGCTCCTGTTTAAAAATGATGCTCCGAAGTCAACTTTTTTCATCTCAGGGATTCATTTTGGGATGGTAACTAAAGTTTCAAGCAGAAATTGAGGCACTTTCAAAAAATTTATTTTTGACCAAAATCGATGGGTCCGGGGCTTAGGAAACTTCTTGTTTGCCACAAATCTGTTGAACCTTCTGTTCAAAAATCATGTTCCGAAATGAACTTTTTTCATCTCAGGGATACATTTTGGGATGGTAACTAAAGTTTAAAGCAGAAATTGGGGCACTTTTAAACTTTTCATTTTTGACCAAAATCTATGGGTCCGGGACTTAGGGAATTTCTCATATGCCACAAAACTATTGAAGCTTCTGTACAAAAATCATGCAACAAAATCAACTTTTTTCATCTCAGGGATTCATTTTGGGATGGTAACTAAAGTTTCAAGCAGAAAATAAGGCACTTTTAAAATTTTCATTTTTGACCGTAATCGATGGGTCCAGGGCTTAGGTAATTTCTCATACACCACAAAACTATTGAAGCTCCTGTTCAAAAATCATGCTCCGAAGTCAACTTTTTTCATCTCAGGGATTCATTTTGGAATGGTAACTAAAGTTTCAAGCAGAAAACAAGGCACTTTTAAAATTTTCATTTTTGACCATAATCGATGGGTCCAGGGCTTAGGTAATTTCTCATACACCACAAAACCGTTGTAACTCCTGTTCAAAAATCATGCTCCGAAATGAACTTTTTTCATCTCAGGGATTCATTTTGGGATGGTAACTAAAGTTTAAAGCAGAAATTGGGGCACTTTTAAAATTTTCATTTTTGACCAAAATCGATAGGTCCGGGGCTTAGGCAATTTCTCATATGCCACAAAACTGTTGAACCTTCTGTTCAAAAATCATGCTCCGAAATGAAATTTTCATCTCAGGGATTCATTTTGGGATGGTAACTAAAGTTTCAAGCAGAAATTGGGGCACTTTTAACATTTTCATTTTTGACCAAAATTGATGGGTCCGGGGCTTAGGGAATTTCTCATATGCCACAAAAACTTTTAAAATTCCTGTTTGAAAATTATGTTCCGAAATCAACTTCTGTCACCTTAGTGATACATTTTGGGATGGTAACTAAAGTTTAAAGTAGAAATTGGGGCACTTTTGGACTATTCATTTTTGACCAAAATCGATGGGTCCAGGGCTTAGGTAATTTCTCATACACCACAAAACCGTTGAAGCTCCTGTTTAAAAATGATGCTCCGAAGTCAACTTTTTTCATCTCAGGGATTCATTTTGGGATGGTAACTAAAGTTTCAAGCAGAAATTGAGGCACTTTCAAAAATTTTATTTTTGACCAAAATCGATGGGTCCGGGGCTTAGGAAACTTCTTGTTTGCCACAAATCTGTTGAACCTTCTGTTCAAAAATCATGTTCCGAAATGAACTTTTTTCATCTCAGGGATACATTTTGGGATGGTAACTAAAGTTTAAAGCAGAAATTGGGGCACTTTTAAAATTGACATTTTTGACCAAAATCGATGGGTCTGGGGCTTAGGTAATTTCTCATATGACACAAAAAACAATTATATTTCCTGTTTGAAAATCATGCTCCAAAATCAACTTCTGTCACCTCAGTGATACATTTTGGGATGGTAACTAAAGTTTAAAGCAGAAATTGGGGCACTTTTAACATTTTCATTTTTGACCAAAATCGATGGGTCCAGGTCTTAGGGAATTTCTCATATGCCACAAAAACTTTTAAAATTCTAGTTTGAAAATTATGTTCCGAAATCAACTTCTGTCACCTCAGTGATACATTTTGGGATGGTAACTAAAGTTTAAAGTAGAAATTGGGGCACTTTTGGACTATTCATTTTTGACCAAAATCAATGGGTCCAGGGCTTAGGTAATTTCTCATACACCACAAAACCGTTGAAGCTCCTGTTTAAAAATGATGCTCCGAAGTCAACTTTTTTCATCTCAGGGATTCATTTTGGGATGGTAACTAAAGTTTCAAGCAGAAATTGAGGCACTTTCAAAAAATTTATTTTTGACCAAAATCGATGGGTCCGGGGCTTAGGAAACTTCTTGTTTGCCACAAATCTGTTGAACCTTCTGTTCAAAAATCATGTTCCGAAATGAACTTTTTTCATCTCAGGGATACATTTTGGGATGGTAACTAAAGTTTAAAGCAGAAATTGGGGCACTTTTAAACTTTTCATTTTTGACCAAAATCTATGGGTCCGGGACTTAGGGAATTTCTCATATGCCACAAAACTATTGAAGCTTCTGTACAAAAATCATACAACAAAATCAACTTTTTTCATCTCAGGGATTCATTTTGGGATGGTAACTAAAGTTTCAAGCAGAAAATAAGGCACTTTTAAAATTTTCATTTTTGACCGTAATCGATGGGTCCAGGGCTTAGGTAATTTCTCATACACCACAAAACTATTGAAGCTCCTGTTCAAAAATCATGCTCCGAAGTCAACTTTTTTCATCTCAGGGATTCATTTTGGGATGGTAACTAAAGTTTCAAGCAGAAAACAAGGCACTTTTAAAATTTTCATTTTTGACCATAATTGATGGGTCCAGGGCTTAGGTAATTTCTCATACACCACAAAACCGTTGTAACTCCTGTTCAAAAATCATGCTCCGAAATGAACTTTTTTCATCTCAGGGATTCATTTTGGGATGGTAACTAAAGTTTAAAGCAGAAATTGGGGCACTTTTAAAATTTTCATTTTTGACCAAAATCGATAGGTCCGGGGCTTAGGCAATTTCTCATATGCCACAAAACTGTTGAACCTTCTGTTCAAAAATCATGCTCCGAAATGAAATTTTCATCTCAGGGATTCATTTTGGGATGGTAACTAAAGTTTCAAGCAGAAATTGGGGCACTTTTAACATTTTCATTTTTGACCAAAATTGATGGGTCCGGGGCTTAGGGAATTTCTCATATGCCACAAAAACTTTTAAAATTCCTGTTTGAAAATTATGTTCCGAAATCAACTTCTGTCACCTTAGTGATACATTTTGGGATGGTAACTAAAGTTTAAAGTAGAAATTGGGGCACTTTTGGACTATTCATTTTTGACCAAAATCAATGGGTCCAGGGCTTAGGTAATTTCTCATACACCACAAAACCGTTGAAGCTCCTGTTTAAAAATGATGCTCCGAAGTCAACTTTTTTCATCTCAGGGATTCATTTTGGGATGGTAACTAAAGTTTCAAGCAGAAATTGAGGCACTTTCAAAAATTTTATTTTTGACCAAAATCGATGGGTTCGGGGCTTAGGAAACTTCTTGTTTGCCACAAATCTGTTGAACCTTCTGTTCAAAAATCATGTTCCGAAATGAACTTTTTTCATCTCAGGGATACATTTTGGGATGGTAACTAAAGTTTAAAGCAGAAATTGGGGCACTTTTAAAATTGACATTTTTGACCAAAATCGATGGGTCTGGGGCTTAGGTAATTTCTCATATGACACAAAAAACAATTATATTTCCTGTTTGAAAATCATGCTCCAAAATCAACTTCTGTCACCTCAGTGATACATTTTGGGATGGTAACTAAAGTTTAAAGCAGAAATTGGGGCACTTTTAACATTTTCATTTTTGACCAAAATCGATGGGTCCAGGTCTTAGGGAATTTCTCATATGCCACAAAAACTTTTAAAATTCCTGTTTGAAAATTATGTTCCGAAATCAACTTCTGTCACCTCAGTGATACATGTTGGGATGGTAACTAAAGTTTAAAGTAGAAATTGGGGCACTTTTGGACTATTCATTTTTGACCAAAATCAATGGGTCCAGGGCTTAGGTAATTTCTCATACACCACAAAACCGTTGAAGCTCCTGTTTAAAAATGATGCTCCGAAGTCAACTTTTTTCATCTCAGGGATTCATTTTGGGATGGTAACTAAAGTTTCAAGCAGAAATTGAGGCACTTTCAAAAAATTTATTTTTGACCAAAATCGATGGGTCCGGGGCTTAGGAAACTTCTTGTTTGCCACAAATCTGTTGAACCTTCTGTTCAAAAATCATGTTCCGAAATGAACTTTTTTCATCTCAGGGATACATTTTGGGATGGTAACTAAAGTTTAAAGCAGAAATTGGGGCACTTTTAAACTTTTCATTTTTGACCAAAATCTATGGGTCCGGGACTTAGGGAATTTCTCATATGCCACAAAACTATTGAAGCTTCTGTACAAAAATCATGCAACAAAATCAACTTTTTTCATCTCAGGGATTCATTTTGGGATGGTAACTAAAGTTTCAAGCAGAAATAAGGCACTTTTAAAATTTTCATTTTTGACCGTAATCGATGGGTCCAGGGCTTAGGTAATTTCTCATACACCACAAAACTATTGAAGCTCCTGTTCAAAAATCATGCTCCGAAGTCAACTTTTTTCATCTCAGGGATTCATTTTGGAATGGTAACTAAAGTTTCAAGCAGAAAACAAGGCACTTTTAAAATTTTCATTTTTGACCATAATCGATGGGTCCAGGGCTTAGGTAATTTCTCATACACCACAAAACCGTTGTAACTCCTGTTCAAAAATCATGCTCCGAAATGAACTTTTTTCATCTCAGGGATTCATTTTGGGATGGTAACTAAAGTTTAAAGCAGAAATTGGGGCACTTTTAAAATTTTCATTTTTGACCAAAATCGATAGGTCCGGGGCTTAGGCAATTTCTCATATGCCACAAAACTGTTGAACCTTCTGTTCAAAAATCATGCTCCGAAATGAAATTTTCATCTCAGGGATTCATTTTGGGATGGTAACTAAAGTTTCAAGCAGAAATTGGGGCACTTTTAACATTTTCATTTTTGACCAAAATTGATGGGTCCGGGGCTTAGGGAATTTCTCATATGCCACAAAAACTTTTAAAATTCCTGTTTGAAAATTATGTTCCGAAATCAACTTCTGTCACCTTAGTGATACATTTTGGGATGGTAACTAAAGTTTAAAGTAGAAATTGGGGCACTTTTGGACTATTCATTTTTGACCAAAATCAATGGGTCCAGGGCTTAGGTAATTTCTCATACACCACAAAACCGTTGAAGCTCCTGTTTAAAAATGATGCTCCGAAGTCAACTTTTTTCATCTCAGGGATTCATTTTGGGATGGTAACTAAAGTTTCAAGCAGAAATTGAGGCACTTTCAAAAATTTTATTTTTGACCAAAATCGATGGGTCCGGGGCTTAGGAAACTTCTTGTTTGCCACAAATCTGTTGAACCTTCTGTTCAAAAATCATGTTCCGAAATTAACTTTTTTCATCTCAGGGATACATTTTGGGATGGTAACTAAAGTTTAAAGCAGAAATTGGGGCACTTTTAAAATTGACATTTTTGACCAAAATCGATGGGTCTGGGGCTTAGGTAATTTCTCATATGACACAAAAAACAATTATATTTCCTGTTTGAAAATCATGCTCCAAAATCAACTTCTGTCACCTCAGTGATACATTTTGGGATGGTAACTAAAGTTTAAAGCAGAAATTGGGGCACTTTTAACATTTTCATTTTTGACCAAAATCGATGGGTCCAGGTCTTAGGGAATTTCTCATATGCCACAAAAACTTTTAAAATTCTAGTTTGAAAATTATGTTCCGAAATCAACTTCTGTCACCTCAGTGATACATTTTGGGATGGTAACTAAAGTTTAAAGTAGAAATTGGGGCACTTTTGGACTATTAATTTTTGACCAAAATCAATGGGTCCAGGGCTTAGGTAATTTCTCATACACCACAAAACCGTTGAAGCTCCTGTTTAAAAATGATGCTCCGAAGTCAACTTTTTTCATCTCAGGGATTCATTTTGGGATGGTAACTAAAGTTTCAAGCAGAAATTGAGGCACTTTCAAAAAAATTATTTTTGACCAAAATCGATGGGTCCGGGGCTTAGGAAACTTCTTGTTTGCCACAAATCTGTTGAACCTTCTGTTCAAAAATCATGTTCCGAAATGAACTTTTTTCATCTCAGGGATACATTTTGGGATGGTAACTAAAGTTTAAAGCAGAAATTGGGGCACTTTTAAACTTTTCATTTTTGACCAAAATCTATGGGTCCGGGACTTAGGGAATTTCTCATATGCCACAAAACTATTGAAGCTTCTGTACAAAAATCATGCAACAAAATCAACTTTTTTCATCTCAGGGATTCATTTTGGGATGGTAACTAAAGTTTCAAGCAGAAAATAAGGCACTTTTAAAATTTTCATTTTTGACCGTAATCGATGGGTCCAGGGCTTAGGTAATTTCTCATACACCACAAAACTATTGAAGCTCCTGTTCAAAAATCATGCTCCGAAGTCAACTTTTTTCATCTCAGGGATTCATTTTGGGATGGTAACTAAAGTTTCAAGCAGAAAACAAGGCACTTTTAAAATTTTCATTTTTGACCATAATCGATGGGTCCAGGGCTTAGGTAATTTCTCATACACCACAAAACCGTTGTAACTCCTGTTCAAAAATCATGCTCCGAAATGAACTTTTTTCATCTCAGGGATTCATTTTGGGATGGTAACTAAAGTTTCAAGCAGAAATTGGGGCACTTTTAAAATTTTCATTTTTGACCAAAATCGATAGGTCCGGGGCTTAGGCAATTTCTCATATGCCACAAAACTGTTGAACCTTCTGTTCAAAAATCATGCTCCGAAATGAAGTTTTCATCTCAGGGATTCATTTTGGGATGGTAACTAAAGTTTCAAGCAGAAATTGGGGCACTTTTAACATTTTCATTTTTGACCAAAATTGATGGGTCCGGGGCTTAGGGAATTTCTCATATGACACAAAAAACAATTATATTTCCTGTTTGAAAATCATGCTCCAAAATCAACTTCTGTCACCTCAGTGATAAATTTTGGGATGGTAACTAAAGTTTAAAGCAGAAATTGGGGCACTTTTAACATTTTCATTTTTGACCAAAATCGATGGGTCCAGGTCTTAGGGAATTTCTCATATGCCACAAAAACTTTTAAAATTCCTGTTTGAAAATTATGTTCCGAAATCAACTTCTGTCACCTCAGTGATACATGTTGGGATGGTAACTAAAGTTTAAAGTAGAAATTGGGGCACTTTTGGACTATTCATTTTTGACCAAAATCAATGGGTCCAGGGCTTAGGTAATTTCTCATACACCACAAAACCGTTGAAGCTCCTGTTTAAAAATGATGCTCCGAAGTCAATTTTTTTCATCTCAGGGACTCATTTTGGGATGGTAACTAAAGTTTCAAGCAGAAATTGAGGCACTTTCAAAAAATTTATTTTTGACCAAAATCGATGGGTCCGGGGCTTAGGAATCTTCTTGTTTGCCACAAATCTGTTAAACCTTCTGTTCAAAAATCATGTTCCGAAATGAACTTTTTTCATCTCAGGGATACATTTTGGGATGGTAACTAAAGTTTAAAGCAGAAATTGGGGCACTTTTAAAATTGACATTTTTGACCAAAATCGATGGGTCCAGGGCTTAGGTAATTTCTCATACTCCACAAAACCGTTGAAGCTCCTGTTCAAAAATCATGCTCCGAAATCGACTTTTTTCATCTCAGGGATTCATTTTGGGATGGTAACTAAAGTTTAAAGCAGAAAATAATGCACTTTTAAAATTTTCATTTTTGACCAAAATCGATGGGTCCAGGGCTTAGGTAATTTCTCATACACCACAAAACCGTTGAAGCTCCTGTTCAAAAATCATGCTCCGAAATCAACTTTTTTCATCTCAGGGATTCATTTTGGGATGGTAACTAAAGTTTAAAGCAGAATTTAATGCACTTTTAAAATTTCATTTTTGACCAAAATCGATGGGTCCAGGGCTTAGGTAATTTCTCATACACCACAAAACCGTTGAAGCTCCTGTTCAAAAATCATGCTCCGAAATCAACTTTTTTCATATCAGGGATTCATTTTGGGATGGTAACTAAAGTTTCAAGCAGAAATTGAGGCACTTTTAAAAAAATTATTTTTGGCCAAAAATCGATGGGTCAAAGGCTTAGGTAATTTCTCATACACCACAAAACCGTTGAAGCTCCTGTTTAAAAATGATGCTCCGAAGTCAACTTTTTTCATCTCAGGGATTCATTTTGGGATGGTAACTAAAGTTTCAAGCAGAAATTGAGGCACTTTCAAAAATTTTATTTTTGACCAAAATCGATAGGTCCGGGGCTTAGGCAATTTCTCATATGCCACAAAACTGTTGAACCTTCTGTTCAAAAATCATGCTCCGAAATGAAATTTTCATCTCAGGGATTCATTTTGGGATGGTAACTAAAGTTTCAAGCAGAAATTGGGGCACTTTTAACATTTTCATTTTTGACCAAAATTGATGGGTCCGGGGCTTAGGGAATTTCTCATATGCCACAAAAACTTTTAAAATTCCTGTTTGAAAATTATGTTCCGAAATCAACTTCTGTCACCTTAGTGATACATTTTGGGATGGTAACTAAAGTTTAAAGTAGAAATTGGGGCACTTTTGGACTATTCATTTTTGACCAAAATTAATGGGTCCAGGGCTTAGGTAATTTCTCATACACCACAAAACCGTTGAAGCTCCTGTTTAAAAATGATGCTCCGAAGTCAACTTTTTTCATCTCAGGGATTCATTTTGGGATGGTAACTAAAGTTTCAAGCAGAAATTGAGGCACTTTCAAAAAATTTATTTTTGACCAAAATCGATGGGTCCGGGGCTTAAGAAACTTCTTGTTTGCCACAAATCTGTTGAACCTTCTGTTCAAAAATCATGTTCCGAAATGAACTTTTTTCATCTCAGGGATACATTTTGGGATGGTAACTAAAGTTTAAAGCAGAAATTGGGGCACTTTTAAAATTGACATTTTTGACCAAAATCGATGGGTCTGGGGCTTAGGTAATTTCTCATATGACACAAAAAACAATTATATTTCCTGTTTGAAAATCATGCTCCAAAATCAACTTCTGTCACCTCAGTGATACATTTTGGGATGGTAACTAAAGTTTAAAGCAGAAATTGGGGCACTTTTAACATTTTCATTTTTGACCAAAATCGATGGGTCCAGGTCTTAGGGAATTTCTCATATGCCACAAAAACTTTTAAAATTCTAGTTTGAAAATTATGTTCCGAAATCAACTTCTGTCACCTCAGTGATACATTTTGGGATGGTAACTAAAGTTTAAAGTAGAAATTGGGGCACTTTTGGACTATTCATTTTTGACCAAAATCAATGGGTCCAGGGCTTAGGTAATTTCTCATACACCACAAAACCGTTGAAGCTCCTGTTTAAAAATGATGCTCCGAAGTCAACTTTTTTCATCTCAGGGATTCATTTTGGGATGGTAACTAAAGTTTCAAGCAGAAATTGAGGCACTTTCAAAAAAATTATTTTTGACCAAAATCGATGGGTCCGGGGCTTAGGAAACTTCTTGTTTGCCACAAATCTGTTGAACCTTCTGTTCAAAAATCATGTTCCGAAATGAACTTTTTTCATCTCAGGGATACATTTTGGGATGGTAACTAAAGTTTAAAGCAGAAATTGGGGCACTTTTAAACTTTTCATTTTTGACCAAAATCTATGGGTCCGGGACTTAGGGAATTTCTCATATGCCACAAAACTATTGAAGCTTCTGTACAAAAATCATGCAACAAAATCAACTTTTTTCATCTCAGGGATTCATTTTGGGATGGTAACTAAAGTTTCAAGCAGAAAATAAGGCACTTTTAAAATTTTCATTTTTGACCGTAATCGATGGGTCCAGGGCTTAGGTAATTTCTCATACACCACAAAACTATTGAAGCTCCTGTTCAAAAATCATGCTCCGAAGTCAACTTTTTTCATCTCAGGGATTCATTTTGGGATGGTAACTAAAGTTTCAAGCAGAAAACAAGGCACTTTTAAAATTTTCATTTTTGACCATAATCGATGGGTTCAGGGCTTAGGTAATTTCTCATACACCACAAAACCGTTGTAACTCCTGTTCAAAAATCATGCTCCGAAATGAACTTTTTTCATCTCAGGGATTCATTTTGGGATGGTAACTAAAGTTTAAAGCAGAAATTGGGGCACTTTTAAAATTTTCATTTTTGACCAAAATCGATAGGTCCGGGGCTTAGGCAATTTCTCATATGCCACAAAACTGTTGAACCTTCTGTTCAAAAATCATGCTCCGAAATGAAATTTTCATCTCAGGGATTCATTTTGGGATGGTAACTAAAGTTTCAAGCAGAAATTGAGGCACTTTCAAAAAATTTATTTTTGACCAAAATCGATGGGTCCGGGGCTTAAGAAACTTCTTGTTTGCCACAAATCTGTTGAACCTTCTGTTCAAAAATCATGTTCCGAAATGAACTTTTTTCATCTCAGGGATACATTTTGGGATGGTAACTAAAGTTTAAAGCAGAAATTGGGGCACTTTTAAAATTGACATTTTTGACCAAAATCGATGGGTCTGGGGCTTAGGTAATTTCTCATATGACACAAAAAACAATTATATTTCCTGTTTGAAAATCATGCTCCAAAATCAACTTCTGTCACCTCAGTGATACATTTTGGGATGGTAACTAAAGTTTAAAGCAGAAATTGGGGCACTTTTAACATTTTCATTTTTGACCAAAATTGATGGGTCCGGGGCTTAGGGAATTTCTCATATGCCACAAAAACTTTTAAAATTCCTGTTTGAAAATTATGTTCCGAAATCAACTTCTGTCACCTTAGTGATACATTTTGGGATGGTAACTAAAGTTTAAAGTAGAAATTGGGGCACTTTTGGACTATTCATTTTTGACCAAAATCAATGGGTCCAGGGCTTAGGTAATTTCTCATACACCACAAAACCGTTGAAGCTCCTGTTTAAAAATGATGCTCCGAAGTCAACTTTTTTCATCTCAGGGATTCATTTTGGGATGGTAACTAAAGTTTCAAGCAGAAATTGAGGCACTTTCAAAAATTTTATTTTTGACCAAAATCGATGGGTCCGGGGCTTAGGAAACTTCTTGTTTGCCACAAATCTGTTGAACCTTCTGTTCAAAAATCATGTTCCGAAATTAACTTTTTTCATCTCAGGGATACATTTTGGGATGGTAACTAAAGTTTAAAGCAGAAATTGGGGCACTTTTAAAATTGACATTTTTGACCAAAATCGATGGGTCTGGGGCTTAGGTAATTTCTCATATGACACAAAAAAACAATTATATTTCCTGTTTGAAAATCATGCTCCAAAATTAACTTCTGTCACCTCAGTGATACATTTTGGGATGGTAACTAAAGTTTAAAGCAGAAATTGGGACACTTTTAACATTTTCATTTTTGACCAAAATCGATGGGTCCAGGTCTTTTTTTTTTTTTTTTTAAACACTGTTTATTGAAGTTTTTTCAAAATACATTGGAGGAAGGGGGTGGGAAAGACAGAAGGAAAGAGGGAAAGGGGGGAGGGGGGGGGGATACAGCAATGCAAGCATTTGTTATTCATTTTGTAAGTATATTAGAAACCGAATGTCAACGGAGGAGGGCATTTGAAGTGTGCCAACCATGGGGACCAGACCTCAGTGAAGGTTTCCGCCCTGCTTTCGATTACGCTAGAGAGGAACTCCATGTGATATGTATCCCATACAGCCGCAATCACCGCCGCAATGGAGGGGATTGTATGCGATTTCCAGTGAAAGGCAATCTTACATTTCAGTGCGATCGCAATGTGCCAAATGAGTCTTTGTCTAGGTTTTGGAATTCCGGGGAGGGGCCTTGGAAAGATGAAGAAAGTTGGGGAGAAGGGCACCGTTACTCCGGTGATTCGTAATATCAAATTCCGAATGGCTTTCCAGCGCGGTGTTATCCGGGGACAATCCCAGAATATATGGAGCAGGGTACCCTCCGACCCGCAATTCCTCCAACACCTGTCTGATGCGGAAGGAAATATTCTACTCAGACGGGACGGTACCAAGTACCATCGGACATAAATTTTAAACAAATTTTCTCTATGTCTGATTGAGGTCGCTGAGGATACTAGGTTTTGTTTAATTTGTTCCCAGGTGTCTGGTTCTAGGTGGTCCTGTAATTCAGATTCCCAGGCTATTTCATGAGGGGTCCTTGTGGGAAGATCATGAGTAAGCATGAGACGGTAAATAGATGACAGAAGGCCCCTTGAGGGAGAGCGCAGCAAGCATAATGATTCAAGAGGTGAACGTGTTAAGGAACTATGTGAATGTAAGTATGCAATGTGAAAACTACGCAGTTGTAGATATTGGAAAAAGCAGTGTGGAGGGAGATTATATTTACTCTGAATATCGGAGAAGGCTGGGAAAGAGCGAGATGGTGCTATGTCGTTGATGAACAATAGGTCGTGCTTCTGCCAGTGTTGGAAAGTACGAGTGAACTGTCCCTCGGGGAACAACGGGTTGTTCCAGAGGGGTGCCAGAGCGGGGGGGGAGGACAATAAGGAGAAAGTCTTAGTGAGTCTGTCCCAAAGTGTGACAGTAAATGCTATTGACGGGAAATTTGCGCTTTCTGGAGGTCTATCAGTTCGTGGGATCCAGAGGAGGGTGGAGATGGATCTTATACGTACGAGTTCGGATTCCAATTGAACCCATCTACGTGACGTTGTCTGTGAGTGCCATAAGACGGCCTGAGATAGGTGGGCCGCGTAATAATATAATTTAATGTTAGGTACTCCAAGTCCACCTTCTCTGTTCCTGTTGTAGAGTGTCTTGAAGCGAACCCGGGGTCTTTTACCTGACCACAGGAAGTGTGAAAATTTCTTCTGTAAGTCTGCGAACACCTTTGAGGGTATTCGTATCGGGAGTGCCTGGAATAGGTATAGGAGACGAGGCAGGATGTTCATTTTCAGGGCGTTGGCTCGTCCGGACCAAGAAATATACTGATCTGACCATTTCTGCAGATCTCTAGTGACATTATGAATAAGTTCAGGGTAATTGGCTTTAAATAGTTGGGAGTGTTGTCTGGTGAGGAAAACGCCTAAGTATTTTAGGTGAGATTTCTTCCAATCAAACTTGAAATTACTCTGCAAAGATATCTTTAACTGGGCATGGAGATGAAAGTCTAGCACCTCTGTTTTAGCATCGTTAATTTTAAAGTTTGAAATGAATCCAAATTCTTGTATAACGTGTAGAAGGTTTGGGAGGGAGATGTGGGGGTTCGAGAGAGTAAGCAAGATATCGTCTGCATATAAGGAGATCTTAAACTGAGAAGATCCAATTGTAATCCCTGAGATATCCGGGCAGCCGCGGATCCTCGACGCCAATGGTTCCATCATCAGCGCGAAGATTAAGGGTGACAGAGGGCAGCCCTGTCTTGTACCATTCGCAATCGTGAATGGAGGGGACAGTTGACCATTTACTAGAACGCAGGCTGAAGGGGAGGAGTAAAGGGATTCAATGCCCGTGAGGAACCGGCCCGTGAATCCAAAGCGTCGGAGAGTGCGGTCCATATATGCCCATGATATGCGATCGAACGCCTTTTCAGCGTCCAGCCCCATCGCTAAGGAGGGAATTGCGGAGGCGTCTGCGAAGTGTAGGGTATCAATAGCTCTTCTGATGTTATCAAACGCTTGTCTGCCTGGGATGAATCCGACTTGGTCCGGGTGGACCAAAGAGGCGATCATCACCGCAAGGCGATTAGCGAGTATTTTTGCGAATAACTTCAGATCTGAATTCAGTAATGATATCGGGCGGTAGTTACTACACTCCGTGGGATCGCGGCCGGGCTTGGGGATGACAACTATTTCCGCTCTAGTGGTGGCGCTGTCGAAGGGCGTACCAGCCAAAATAGCATTGAACAATATCGTCAGGGCCGGGGTCAGTGTTCCACTGAATTTTTTATAGTATAGGGCCGGTAGACCGTCTGGACCGGGAGCTGAGGTATTCCTCAGTGTTTTAATTGTGAGATCAACTTCATCAGAGGAAATTTCCTGATTAAGTGAGTCTATCTGTAGCTGAGATAGGGTTGGGAGGGAGCAAGTAGAAAGGAAACTATCTATACGTTTTTGCAAACTAGTGGGGTCCTCAGGGGTGGGGAGATTGTATAGGGATTGATAATACTTCTTGAAACAATGGGCTATTTGTTGAGGATCGTACGTCAGTTTGTGCTGTTGGTCTTTTAGGGAGAGGATCCTATTTCTCTGTTTGCGGGCCCGTAGGCGAGAGGCCAAGAGGGAGTCCGCCTTGTCACCCTTAGAATAAAATTTGTGTTGTAGCCACCGCATGGTCTTAGCAGCTTTGGCCGACAGAATTTGATATAGCTGGCCTTTAAGAGCCAGGAGTTTGTTATAAATCGTGCGTTTGGGGGTACGCTGGTGTCGAGCTGTGAGTTCTTTAATTTGGTTCTCGAGGTCCGCGACCTCCCGGAGGTCCTTCAGTTTTTGCGCTTTAGTTAGGGAGATGAAGTGACCTCGAATGGAAGCTTTGTGCGCTTCCCATATTATTGCAGGTGAGATCTCGTCAGTGGAATTTAGAGTAAAGAATTCTTTCAAGACTTCGGCAGTCTGGGTAAGATATTCTTTTTTCAATAGGAGGGCCGTGTTCAATCTCCAGCGGAAAGTTGTGGGGAGTGCAGGGGAGGAGTCAATGGTCAGGGACACTGCTAAGTGATCCGACCACACCACCGGGGAAGCTGAAGTTCTGACCAAACCCTGCACAGTGGAGGAGTCTACCAAGAATAGATCTATTCTGGAGTGTAAATTGTGGGGGACTGAGTAGTGAGTGTACGTGCGTTCACATGGGTGTAGTACTCTCCAGGCGTCATAGAGGCCCGAAGATGTTATGTAGTCTGTCAGTCGTCTGGATTCCCTGATTGTCGATGGACTGGGGTTACTAGATTGGGTGCGGTCCCATATCAGATCTGGCACTGCATTAAAATCTCCACCGACGACAACTCGTCCTTTTGTTATTTTTTCCAGTTGAGGGCGGAAGTCGCTGAGGAAGGCACCCTGCTCCATATTGGGGGAGTAAATTGAGGCCACAGTTAAGAAAGAGTTTCCAAGTTGAAGTACTACTATATTGAAGCGGCCCTTAGGATCTGAAAAGGAGCTCTCAACAGCGCAATGGAGTGAAGCGCGGAGTAGAATGGCGGTACCTTTACGTTTTTGGGGGGTGGTGGAGTAGAAGGCCTGGGGGTAAGCTCTCGAGGCAAGAGAGGGGTGTATCGTTTTGAAATGTGTTTCTTGTAAAAGAATTATGTCCGCCCTCTGTTTTTTAAAGTATTGGATGGCCATAGTACGCTTTTGGGGGGAGTTGAGTCCGTTGACATTCAGTGACACAATTTTAAGAGTCATGGGGGATTCCAGAGCCGGTTTCGGCTTAGGGAGGGTCTAACCCTCGCGGGGGTAGCGCAGAGCTGTGTAGGGGGGCTGTGGGCGGGACGGGAAAAGCTGGGAGAGCAAAACAAGGGAGATTGGGGCCTTGCGGCCATCCAAGTATCCGGGTATGGTCGTAGTCTTAAAGACACGACATACAACACCACTGATGGACTCCATCCGTATGGGAGGGAGGTCCGGTGTTGTGGGGGCGAGACCTGGGGGTGACCAGAGGAACGCCTGGTGTCAATCGAGCACAGCAACACAAAAAGGGTTGATATGAACTTGAGCATGGGGAGGGGGTAATCTGCACGGCAGGGAGGGGGAAATACCCCAATATCTTTTAGGTAGGGTCTGATTGAACCGCAGGAGTCGGTGGGTTATCCCGACGTCTGCATGATCTTAGTATTAGGAAAGGTGATACCCTAGCGTGTACAATTGAAATATCACAGTTTAAGATTTGAACATGGGTGAACTTAAACATGGAACAGTTAATGGAGATAAACAATCCTTAAGCATACAAGCGAACGCGTCATCGTGCCATCGCCGGGCGCCCGGGCGAGGCCACCCCGGGGCACCCCACCGTCCAATCCGCAACGCCGTCAACTCAGGGCGTCGGGAAGACGGTCCATGGGGGCCCCGACGGGGGGCCCCGCCCCGGCACCCGGCGAGACCAACAGACAAACATCAACATTTACACAGACAATGATTCCAAAACATTAATCTATGGAAAGGAAAACCTTCTGTTCATCCATGAACTAGAAATCCTGGGAAATCAGCGGGCGGTCGACCACTCAGCTTGAGGGGGGGTTCTCGACTTCGGGTTGTCCATTGAGTCTGAAGAAGATTCAGGGGGAGAGGTCGAGAAAAGTCCCAGTCGTCTTAGTACAGACAGTCCATCATCGGGATTCTTAACTGAGTGGGTTCGGCCGTTGAACGTGAACTGTAGGGCAAACGGGAATCCCCACCTGTAGAGGATCTGGCGGTTACGTAAGGCCTTAGTGACGGGTAACATTTCTCTCCGTTTTTTGAGGGTGGAGGGAGCAAGGTCCTGGAAAACAAGGAGATTTAATCCCTTGTATGGGATAGCCGGGGTGCCTCGGCAAGCGTTGAGCACTTTAGTTTTGACGTGGAAAAAGTGCATGCGGAGGATAATATCTCTAGGTGGTTGATCTGGAGGTGGTTTTGCGCGGAGGGCTCTGTGCGCTCGATCCAACAAAAATTGGTCGTCCGAGAGATCCGGGAGTAGCTGGTGAAAGAGGCCCATGAGAAATTCCGGCAGTGTAGGGGTGTCCACAGACTCGGGTACATTGCGTATTCGCAAATTATTTCTGCGCGAGCGATTTTCCAGGTCCTCTACTTGTTCGCGTATGAGGTCGACTTCCGATCGTAGTTCCGAGACCTCCTGGGTGACCACATCTTGATAATTGCAGATGTCGTCGGTCTTGCGTTCTAACGCGTCGGTGCGGGACCCCAGGGAGGACATTTCTGTCTTAAGTTCTTGGATAGCTGCGCGCAGTTCAACTCTGAATGTGGTCGCTATGCGCTGCACTAAAGAGTCGTATGGATCCGCATCGACCGTAAGGGCTGAGTCAGATCTAGACGGAGAGGATCCCGTATCTTGTGGGTTTCCGGGTGAAACCGGGTGTTGATTCGTATTTTTGCCTCGTTTAGGGCCGAAGAATGACGCTGAGTCACCCGGGGGTGCTTTACGGTTCCTGTTAGACATGATCCTTTTGATCTAGGGTGACGCTGTGCAGGTGTATAGGAAAAATTCAAAAACTGAGAAGCTGATGGGGTATTATCCCGTGCCGTGCAGCAGAAGGGAGGTGAATTACATATACATCCCGGGGGCTTTTTTCAGAATATAAAAGACCGCATAGGTAGGAGTGACAGCCACAGGTATCTGTTCAGACAGGTGTCCAGATCACGGCTGCAGGGTTGCTTTTAATAGATGCCAGGTGACCCCGGGATCGGAGTATATGATAGTGAGTGAGACCTCCGAGTTCTTTCAATCAGGGCTGCCTAAGGATCCAAGATGGCCGCCGTGGTACATGCAGGTCTGAAGAACCACTGATTAAATGCTGACCCAGTGCCTTTTGGGCTGTGTGGCCCCGTCTGGTAGGTGACTGGGGGGTTGGGATTGGATGTGGAGCAATGTGGGGCAGCGGAGGGTACACTGGGCGCCGCTGTGGGTCCCGTTTCAGACTCCTCTTGGGTCTGGAGCTCGCGGTCGGGGAGATGTTAAAATCGAGGCCCTGGTCTCTTATCAGTGTAGGCCCCGATTCCGCCTGAGGTGTGCGGACCTCCTGGATTAGCCCCGTGCACGGGGGGGTGTCTGCAGCTGTGTGCAGGGTCGGGTGAGAGGGTAAGAGACTGTAGGGGGGCCGGCAGGCAGTGAAGGGACTTACTTGTATGCAGGCCGCCGGGCGTCCGTCCGGTCCGTTCCTGGCCTTCTATCTCCGGGTCCCCGGGCAGATGGAGCTCTAGGAGTGCTTGGCCGGCAGTGGGAGGGTCCTCCTTAGCTGCTGACAGCGAGTTATACCGGTTTTGGGCTCCGGAACGAGTCCGAGACGCGGTCCGCGAGTTCCTGGAGCCTTCTTCGGAGAAGCCTGAAAATCGAGGCCCCGGCTTCGTCTAGTCTGTAGGCCGCAATCCGCAGGAGCAGTAAAAACTGCTCCCCGATTCTGCGGCACCTTTAGGGACTCTGTAGGGGGGCCTGGGGAAACAGTGAGGGTCGTTGTGTGCCCAGGGAGGCTTGTAAGAGGGGTTAAACTACTTTTAATCCCCTGTAGTTAGAGGAGCTCAGCAACACTGCTTCTGACTCCAGTCGCAGCCAGGCCACGCCCCGATGGGTCCAGGTCTTAGGGAATTTCTCATATGCCACAAAAACTTTTAAAATTCTAGTTTGAAAATTATGTTCCGAAATCAACTTCTGTCACCTCAGTGATACATTTTGGGATGGTAACTAAAGTTTAAAGTAGAAATTGGGGCACTTTTGGACTATTAATTTTTGACCAAAATCAATGGGTCCAGGGCTTAGGTAATTTCTCATACACCACAAAACCGTTGAAGCTCCTGTTTAAAAATGATGCTCCGAAGTCAACTTTTTTCATCTCAGGGATTCATTTTGGGATGGTAACTAAAGTTTCAAGCAGAAATTGAGGCACTTTCAAAAAAATTATTTTTGACCAAAATCGATGGGTCCGGGGCTTAGGAAACTTCTTGTTTGCCACAAATCTGTTGAACCTTCTGTTCAAAAATCATGTTCCGAAATGAACTTTTTTCATCTCAGGGATACATTTTGGGATGGTAACTAAAGTTTAAAGCAGAAATTGGGGCACTTTTAAACTTTTCATTTTTGACCAAAATCTATGGGTCCGGGACTTAGGGAATTTCTCATATGCCACAAAACTATTGAAGCTTCTGTACAAAAATCATGCAACAAAATCAACTTTTTTCATCTCAGGGATTCATTTTGGGATGGTAACTAAAGTTTCAAGCAGAAAATAAGGCACTTTTAAAATTTTCATTTTTGACCGTAATCGATGGGTCCAGGGCTTAGGTAATTTCTCATACACCACAAAACTATTGAAGCTCCTGTTCAAAAATCATGCTCCGAAGTCAACTTTTTTCATCTCAGGGATTCATTTTGGGATGGTAACTAAAGTTTCAAGCAGAAAACAAGGCACTTTTAAAATTTTCATTTTTGACCATAATCGATGGGTCCAGGGCTTAGGTAATTTCTCATACACCACAAAACCGTTGTAACTCCTGTTCAAAAATCATGCTCCGAAATGAACTTTTTTCATCTCAGGGATTCATTTTGGGATGGTAACTAAAGTTTAAAGCAGAAATTGGGGCACTTTTAAAATTTTCATTTTTGACCAAAATCGATAGGTCCGGGGCTTAGGCAATTTCTCATATGCCACAAAACTGTTGAACCTTCTGTTCAAAAATCATGCTCCGAAATGAAATTTTCATCTCAGGGATTCATTTTGGGATGGTAACTAAAGTTTCAAGCAGAAATTGGGGCACTTTTAACATTTTCATTTTTGACCAAAATTGATGGGTCCGGGGCTTAGGGAATTTCTCATATGCCACAAAAACTTTTAAAATTCCTGTTTGAAAATTATGTTCCGAAATCAACTTCTGTCACCTTAGTGATACATTTTGGGATGGTAACTAAAGTTTAAAGTAGAAATTGGGGCACTTTTGGACTATTCATTTTTGACCAAAATCAATGGGTCCAGGGCTTAGGTAATTTCTCATACACCACAAAACCGTTGAAGCTCCTGTTTAAAAATGATGCTCCGAAGTCAACTTTTTTCATCTCAGGGATTCATTTTGGGATGGTAACTAAAGTTTCAAGCAGAAATTGAGGCACTTTCAAAAAATTTATTTTTGACCAAAATCGATGGGTCCAGGGCTTAGGAAACTTCTTGTTTGCCACAAATCTGTTGAACCTTCTGTTCAAAAATCATGTTCCGAAATGAACTTTTTTCATCTCAGGGATACATTTTGGGATGGTAACTAAAGTTTAAAGCAGAAATTGGGGCACTTTTAAAATTGACATTTTTGACCAAAATCGATGGGTCTGGGGCTTAGGTAATTTCTCATATGACACAAAAAACAATTATATTTCCTGTTTGAAAATCATGCTCCAAAATCAACTTCTGTCACCTCAGTGATACATTTTGGGATGGTAACTAAAGTTTAAAGCAGAAATTGGGGCACTTTTAACATTTTCATTTTTGACCAAAATCGATGGGTCCAGGTCTTAGGGAATTTCTGATATGCCACAAAAACTTTTAAAATTCCTGTTTGAAAATTATGTTCCGAAATCAACTTCTGTCACCTCAGTGATACATGTTGGGATGGTAACTAAAGTTTAAAGTAGAAATTGGGGCACTTTTGGACTATTCATTTTTGACCAAAATCAATGGGTCCAGGGCTTAGGTAATTTCTCATACACCACAAAACCGTTGAAGCTCCTGTTTAAAAATGATGCTCCGAAGTCAACTTTTTTCATCTCAGGGATTCATTTTGGGATGGTAACTAAAGTTTCAAGCAGAAATTGAGGCACTTTCAAAAATTTTATTTTTGACCAAAATCGATGGGTCCGGGGCTTAGGAAACTTCTTGTTTGTCACAAATCTGTTGAACCTTCTGTTCAAAAATCATGTTCCGAAATGAACTTTTTTCATCTCAGGGATACATTTTGGGATGGTAACTAAAGTTTAAAGCAGAAATTGGGGCACTTTTAAACTTTTCATTTTTGACCAAAATCTATGGGTCCGGGACTTAGGGAATTTCTCATATGCCACAAAACTATTGAAGCTTCTGTACAAAAATCATGCAACAAAATCAACTTTTTTCATCTCAGGGATTCATTTTGGGATGGTAACTAAAGTTTCAAGCAGAAAATAAGGCACTTTTAAAATTTTCATTTTTGACCGTAATCGATGGGTCCAGGGCTTAGGTAATTTCTCATACACCACAAAACTATTGAAGCTCCTGTTCAAAAATCATGCTCCGAAGTCAACTTTTTTCATCTCAGGGATTCATTTTGGGATGGTAACTAAAGTTTCAAGCAGAAAACAAGGCACTTTTAAAATTTTCATTTTTGACCATAATCGATGGGTCCAGGGCTTAGGTAATTTCTCATACACCACAAAACCGTTGTAACTCCTGTTCAAAAATCATGCTCCGAAATGAACTTTTTTCATCTCAGGGATTCATTTTGGGATGGTAACTAAAGTTTAAAGCAGAAATTGGGGCACTTTTAAAATTTTCATTTTTGACCAAAATCGATAGGTCCGGGGCTTAGGCAATTTCTCATATGCCACAAAACTGTTGAACCTTCTGTTCAAAAATCATGCTCCGAAATGAAATTTTCATCTCAGGGATTCATTTTGGGATGGTAACTAAAGTTTCAAGCAGAAATTGGGGCACTTTTAACATTTTCATTTTTGACCAAAATTGATGGGTCCGGGGCTTAGGGAATTTCTCATATGCCACAAAAACTTTTAAAATTCCTGTTTGAAAATTATGTTCCGAAATCAACTTCTGTCACCTTAGTGATACATTTTGGGATGGTAACTAAAGTTTAAAGTAGAAATTGGGGCACTTTTGGACTATTCATTTTTGACCAAAATCAATGGGTCCAGGGCTTAGGTAATTTCTCATACACCACAAAACCGTTGAAGCTCCTGTTTAAAAATGATGCTCCGAAGTCAACTTTTTTCATCTCAGGGATTCATTTTGGGATGGTAACTAAAGTTTCAAGCAGAAATTGAGGCACTTTCAAAAATTTTATTTTTGACCAAAATCGATGGGTCCGGGGCTTAGGAAACTTCTTGTTTGCCACAAATCTGTTGAACCTTCTGTTCAAAAATCATGTTCCGAAATGAACTTTTTTCATCTCAGGGATACATTTTGGGATGGTAACTAAAGTTTAAAGCAGAAATTGGGGCACTTTTAAAATTGACATTTTTGACCAAAATCGATGGGTCTGGGGCTTAGGTAATTTCTCATATGACACAAAAAACAATTATATTTCCTGTTTGAAAATCATGCTCCAAAATCAACTTCTGTCACCTCAGTGATACATTTTGGGATGGTAACTAAAGTTTAAAGCAGAAATTGGGGCACTTTTAACATTTTCATTTTTGACCAAAATCGATGGGTCCAGGTCTTAGGGAATTTCTCATATGCCACAAAAACTTTTAAAATTCCTGTTTGAAAATTATGTTCCGAAATCAACTTCTGTCACCTCAGTGATACATGTTGGGATGGTAACTAAAGTTTAAAGTAGAAATTGGGGCACTTTTGGACTATTCATTTTTGACCAAAATCAATGGGTCCAGGGCTTAGGTAATTTCTCATACACCACAAAACCGTTGAAGCTCCTGTTTAAAAATGATGCTCCGAAGTCAACTTTTTTTCATCTCAGGGATTCATTTTGGGATGGTAACTAAAGTTTCAAGCAGAAATTGAGGCACTTTCAAAAAATTTATTTTTGACCAAAATCGATGGGTCCGGGGCTTAGGAAACTTCTTGTTTGCCACAATCTGTTGAACCTTCTGTTCAAAAATCATGTTCCGAAATGAACTTTTTTCATCTCAGGGATACATTTTGGGGTGGTAACTAAAGTTTAAAGCAGAAATTGGGGCACTTTTAAACTTTTCATTTTTGACCAAAATCTATGGGTCCGGGACTTAGGGAATTTCTCATATGCCACAAAACTATTGAAGCTTCTGTACAAAAATCATGCAACAAAATCAACTTTTTTCATCTCAGGGATTCATTTTGGGATGGTAACTAAAGTTTCAAGCAGAAAATAAGGCACTTTTAAAATTTTCATTTTTGACCGTAATCGATGGGTCCAGGGCTTAGGTAATTTCTCATACACCACAAAACTATTGAAGCTCCTGTTCAAAAATCATGCTCCGAAGTCAACTTTTTTCATCTCAGGGATTCATTTTGGAATGGTAACTAAAGTTTCAAGCAGAAAACAAGGCACTTTTAAAATTTTCATTTTTGACCATAATCGATGGGTCCAGGGCTTAGGTAATTTCTCATACACCACAAAACCGTTGTAACTCCTGTTCAAAAATCATGCTCCGAAATGAACTTTTTTCATCTCAGGGATTCATTTTGGGATGGTAACTAAAGTTTAAAGCAGAAATTGGGGCACTTTTAAAATTTTCATTTTTGACCAAAATCGATAGGTCCGGGGCTTAGGCAATTTCTCATATGCCACAAAACTGTTGAACCTTCTGTTCAAAAATCATGCTCCGAAATGAAATTTTCATCTCAGGGATTCATTTTGGGATGGTAACTAAAGTTTCAAGCAGAAATTGGGGCACTTTTAACATTTTCATTTTTGACCAAAATTGATGGGTCCGGGGCTTAGGGAATTTCTCATATGCCACAAAAACTTTTAAAATTCCTGTTTGAAAATTATGTTCCGAAATCAACTTCTGTCACCTTAGTGATACATTTTGGGATGGTAACTAAAGTTTAAAGTAGAAATTGGGGCACTTTTGGACTATTCATTTTTGACCAAAATCAATGGGTCCTGGGCTTAGGTAATTTCTCATACACCACAAAACCGTTGAAGCTCCTGTTTAAAAATGATGCTCCGAAGTCAACTTTTTTCATCTCAGGGATTCATTTTGGGATGGTAACTAAAGTTTCAAGCAGAAATTGAGGCACTTTCAAAAATTTTATTTTTGACCAAAATCGATGGGTCCGGGGCTTAGGAAACTTCTTGTTTGCCACAAATCTGTTGAACCTTCTGTTCAAAAATCATGTTCCGAAATGAACTTTTTTCATCTCAGGGATACATTTTGGGATGGTAACTAAAGTTTAAAGCAGAAATTGGGGCACTTTTAAAATTGACATTTTTGACCAAAATCGATGGGTCTGGGGCTTAGGTAATTTCTCATATGACACAAAAAACAATTATATTTCCTGTTTGAAAATCATGCTCCAAAATCAACTTCTGTCACCTCAGTGATACATTTTGGGATGGTAACTAAAGTTTAAAGCAGAAATTGGGGCACTTTTAACATTTTCATTTTTGACCAAAATCGATGGGTCCAGGTCTTAGGGAATTTCTCATATGCCACAAAAACTTTTAAAATTCTAGTTTGAAAATTATGTTCCGAAATCAACTTCTGTCACCTCAGTGATACATTTTGGGATGGTAACTAAAGTTTAAAGTAGAAATTGGGGCACTTTTGGACTATTAATTTTTGACCAAAATCAATGGGTCCAGGGCTTAGGTAATTTCTCATACACCACAAAACCGTTGAAGCTCCTGTTTAAAAATGATGCTCCGAAGTCAACTTTTTTCATCTCAGGGATTCATTTTGGGATGGTAACTAAAGTTTCAAGCAGAAATTGAGGCACTTTCAAAAAATTTATTTTTGACCAAAATCGATGGGTCCGGGGCTTAGGAAACTTCTTGTTTGCCACAAATCTGTTGAACCTTCTGTTCAAAAATCATGTTCCGAAATGAACTTTTTTCATCTCAGGGATACATTTTGGGATGGTAACTAAAGTTTAAAGCAGAAATTGGGGCACTTTTAAACTTTTCATTTTTGACCAAAATCTATGGGTCCGGGACTTAGGGAATTTCTCATATGCCACAAAACTATTGAAGCTTCTGTACAAAAATCATGCAACAAAATCAACTTTTTTCATCTCAGGGATTCATTTTGGGATGGTAACTAAAGTTTCAAGCAGAAAATAAGGCACTTTTAAAATTTTCATTTTTGACCGTAATCGATGGGTCCAGGGCTTAGGTAATTTCTCATACACCACAAAACTATTGAAGCTCCTGTTCAAAAATCATGCTCCGAAGTCAACTTTTTTCATCTCAGGGATTCATTTTGGGATGGTAACTAAAGTTTCAAGCAGAAAACAAGGCACTTTTAAAATTTTCATTTTTGACCATAATCGATGGGTCCAGGGCTTAGGTAATTTCTCATACACCACAAAACCGTTGTAACTCCTGTTCAAAAATCATGCTCCGAAATGAACTTTTTTCATCTCAGGGATTCATTTTGGGATGGTAACTAAAGTTTAAAGCAGAAATTGGGGCACTTTTAAAATTTTCATTTTTGACCAAAATCGATAGGTCCGGGGCTTAGGCAATTTCTCATATGCCACAAAACTGTTGAACCTTCTGTTCAAAAATCATGCTCCGAAATGAAATTTTCATCTCAGGGATTCATTTTGGGATGGTAACTAAAGTTTCAAGCAGAAATTGGGGCACTTTTAACATTTTCATTTTTGACCAAAATTGATGGGTCCGGGGCTTAGGGAATTTCTCATATGCCACAAAAACTTTTAAAATTCCTGTTTGAAAATTATGTTCCGAAATCAACTTCTGTCACCTTAGTGATACATTTTGGGATGGTAACTAAAGTTTAAAGTAGAAATTGGGGCACTTTTGGACTATTCATTTTTGACCAAAATCAATGGGTCCAGGGCTTAGGTAATTTCTCATACACCACAAAACCGTTGAAGCTCCTGTTTAAAAATGATGCTCCGAAGTCAACTTTTTTCATCTCAGGGATTCATTTTGGGATGGTAACTAAAGTTTCAAGCAGAAATTGAGGCACTTTCAAAAATTTTATTTTTGACCAAAATCGATGGGTCCGGGGCTTAGGAAACTTCTTGTTTGCCACAAATCTGTTGAACCTTCTGTTCAAAAATCATGTTCCGAAATGAACTTTTTTCATCTCAGGGATACATTTTGGGATGGTAACTAAAGTTTAAAGCAGAAATTGGGGCACTTTTAAAATTGACATTTTTGACCAAAATCGATGGGTCTGGGGCTTAGGTAATTTCTCATATGACACAAAAAACAATTATATTTCCTGTTTGAAAATCATGCTCCAAAATCAACTTCTGTCACCTCAGTGATACATTTTGGGATGGTAACTAAAGTTTAAAGCAGAAATTGGGGCACTTTTAACATTTTCATTTTTGACCAAAATCGATGGGTCCAGGTCTTAGGGAATTTCTCATATGCCACAAAAACTTTTAAAATTCCTGTTTGAAAATTATGTTCCGAAATCAACTTCTGTCACCTCAGTGATACATGTTGGGATGGTAACTAAAGTTTAAAGTAGAAATTGGGGCACTTTTGGACTATTCATTTTTGACCAAAATCAATGGGTCCAGGGCTTAGGTAATTTCTCATACACCACAAAACCGTTGAAGCTCCTGTTTAAAAATGATGCTCCGAAGTCAACTTTTTTCATCTCAGGGATTCATTTTGGGATGGTAACTAAAGTTTCAAGCAGAAATTGAGGCACTTTCAAAAATTTTATTTTTGACCAAAATCGATGGGTCCGGGGCTTAGGAAACTTCTTGTTTGCCACAAATCTGTTGAACCTTCTGTTCAAAAATCATGTTCCGAAATGAACTTTTTTCATCTCAGGGATACATTTTGGGATGGTAACTAAAGTTTAAAGCAGAAATTGGGGCACTTTTAAAATTGACATTTTTGACCAAAATCGATGGGTCTGGGGCTTAGGTAATTTCTCATATGACACAAAAAACAATTATATTTCCTGTTTGAAAATCATGCTCCAAAATCAACTTCTGTCACCTCAGTGATACATTTTGGGATGGTAACTAAAGTTTAAAGCAGAAATTGGGGCACTTTTAACATTTTCATTTTTGACCAAAATCGATGGGTCCAGGTCTTAGGGAATTTCTCATATGCCACAAAAACTTTTAAAATTCTAGTTTGAAAATTATGTTCCGAAATCAACTTCTGTCACCTCAGTGATACATTTTGGGATGGTAACTAAAGTTTAAAGTAGAAATTGGGGCACTTTTGGACTATTAATTTTTGACCAAAATCAATGGGTCCAGGGCTTAGGTAATTTCTCATACACCACAAAACCGTTGAAGCTCCTGTTTAAAAATGATGCTCCGAAGTCAACTTTTTTCATCTCAGGGATTCATTTTGGGATGGTAACTAAAGTTTCAAGCAGAAATTGAGGCACTTTCAAAAAATTTATTTTTGACCAAAATCGATGGGTCCGGGGCTTAGGAAACTTCTTGTTTGCCACAAATCTGTTGAACCTTCTGTTCAAAAATCATGTTCCGAAATGAACTTTTTTCATCTCAGGGATACATTTTGGGATGGTAACTAAAGTTTAAAGCAGAAATTGGGGCACTTTTAAACTTTTCATTTTTGACCAAAATCTATGGGTCCGGGACTTAGGGAATTTCTCATATGCCACAAAACTATTGAAGCTTCTGTACAAAAATCATGCAACAAAATCAACTTTTTTCATCTCAGGGATTCATTTTGGGATGGTAACTAAAGTTTCAAGCAGAAAATAAGGCACTTTTAAAATTTTCATTTTTGACCGTAATCGATGGGTCCAGGGCTTAGGTAATTTCTCATACACCACAAAACTATTGAAGCTCCTGTTCAAAAATCATGCTCCGAAGTCAACTTTTTTCATCTCAGGGATTCATTTTGGGATGGTAACTAAAGTTTCAAGCAGAAAACAAGGCACTTTTAAAATTTTCATTTTTGACCATAATCGATGGGTCCAGGGCTTAGGTAATTTCTCATACACCACAAAACCGTTGTAACTCCTGTTCAAAAATCATGCTCCGAAATGAACTTTTTTCATCTCAGGGATTCATTTTGGGATGGTAACTAAAGTTTAAAGCAGAAATTGGGGCACTTTTAAAATTTTCATTTTTGACCAAAATCGATAGGTCCGGGGCTTAGGCAATTTCTCATATGCCACAAAACTGTTGAACCTTCTGTTCAAAAATCATGCTCCGAAATGAAATTTTCATCTCAGGGATTCATTTTGGGATGGTAACTAAAGTTTCAAGCAGAAATTGGGGCACTTTTAACATTTTCATTTTTGACCAAAATTGATGGGTCCGGGGCTTAGGGAATTTCTCATATGCCACAAAAACTTTTAAAATTCCTGTTTGAAAATTATGTTCCGAAATCAACTTCTGTCACCTTAGTGATACATTTTGGGATGGTAACTAAAGTTTAAAGTAGAAATTGGGGCACTTTTGGACTATTCATTTTTGACCAAAATCAATGGGTCCAGGGCTTAGGTAATTTCTCATACACCACAAAACCGTTGAAGCTCCTGTTTAAAAATGATGCTCCGAAGTCAACTTTTTTCATCTCAGGGATTCATTTTGGGATGGTAACTAAAGTTTCAAGCAGAAATTGAGGCACTTTCAAAAATTTTATTTTTGACCAAAATCGATGGGTCCGGGGCTTAGGAAACTTCTTGTTTGCCACAAATCTGTTGAACCTTCTGTTCAAAAATCATGTTCCGAAATGAACTTTTTTCATCTCAGGGATACATTTTGGGATGGTAACTAAAGTTTAAAGCAGAAATTGGGGCACTTTTAAAATTGACATTTTTGACCAAAATCGATGGGTCTGGGGCTTAGGTAATTTCTCATATGACACAAAAAACAATTATATTTCCTGTTTGAAAATCATGCTCCAAAATCAACTTCTGTCACCTCAGTGATACATTTTGGGATGGTAACTAAAGTTTAAAGCAGAAATTGGGGCACTTTTAACATTTTCATTTTTGACCAAAATCGATGGGTCCAGGTCTTAGGGAATTTCTCATATGCCACAAAAACTTTTAAAATTCCTGTTTGAAAATTATGTTCCGAAATCAACTTCTGTCACCTCAGTGATACATGTTGGGATGGTAACTAAAGTTTAAAGTAGAAATTGGGGCACTTTTGGACTATTCATTTTTGACCAAAATCAATGGGTCCAGGGCTTAGGTAATTTCTCATACACCACAAAACCGTTGAAGCTCCTGATTAAAAATGATGATCCGAAGTCAACTTTTTTCATCTCAGGGATTCATTTTGGGATGGTAACTAAAGTTTCAAGCAGAAATTGAGGCACTTTCAAAAAATTTATTTTTGACCAAAATCGATGGGTCCGGGGCTTAGGAAACTTCTTGTTTGCCACAAATCTGTTGAACCTTCTGTTCAAAAATCATGTTCCGAAATGAACTTTTTTCATCTCAGGGATACATTTTGGGATGGTAACTAAAGTTTAAAGCAGAAATTGGGGCACTTTTAAACTTTTCATTTTTGACCAAAATCTATGGGTCCGGGACTTAGGGAATTTCTCATATGCCACAAAACTATTGAAGCTTCTGTACAAAAATCATGCAACAAAATCAACTTTTTTCATCTCAGGGATTCATTTTGGGATGGTAACTAAAGTTTCAAGCAGAAAATAAGGCACTTTTAAAGTTTTCATTTTTGACCGTAATCGATGGGTCCAGGGCTTAGGTAATTTCTCATACACCACAAAACTATTGAAGCTCCTGTTCAAAAATCATGCTCCGAAGTCAACTTTTTTCATCTCAGGTATTCATTTTGGAATGGTAACTAAAGTTTCAAGCAGAAAACAAGGCACTTTTAAAATTTTCATTTTTGACCATAATCGATGGGTCCAGGGCTTAGGTAATTTCTCATACACCACAAAACCGTTGTAACTCCTGTTCAAAAATCATGCTCCGAAATGAACTTTTTTCATCTCAGGGATTCATTTTGGGATGGTAACTAAAGTTTAAAGCAGAAATTGGGGCTCTTTTAAAATTTTCATTTTTGACCAAAATCGATAGGTCTGGGGCTTAGGCAATTTCTCATATGCCACAAAACTGTTGAACCTTCTGTTCAAAAATCATGCTCCGAAATGAAATTTTCATCTCAGGGATTCATTTTGGGATGGTAACTAAAGTTTCAAGCAGAAATTGGGGCACTTTTAACATTTTCATTTTTGACCAAAATTGATGGGTCCGGGGCTTAGGGAATTTCTCATATGCCACAAAAACTTTTAAAATTCCTGTTTGAAAATTATGTTCCGAAATCAACTTCTGTCACCTTAGTGATACATTTTGGGATGGTAACTAAAGTTTAAAGTAGAAATTGGGGCACTTTTGGACTATTCATTTTTGACCAAAATCAATGGGTCCAGGGCTTAGGTAATTTCTCATACACCACAAAACCGTTGAAGCTCCTGTTTAAAAATGATGCTCCGAAGTAAACTTTTTTCATCTCAGGGATTCATTTTGGGATGGTAACTAAAGTTTCAAGCAGAAATTGAGGCACTTTCAAAAATTTTATTTTTGACCAAAATCGATGGGTCCGGGGCTTAGGAAACTTCTTGTTTGCCACAAATCTGTTGAACCTTCTGTTCAAAAATCATGTTCCGAAATGAACTTTTTTCATCTCAGGGATACATTTTGGGATGGTAACTAAAGTTTAAAGCAGAAATTGGGGCACTTTTAAAATTGACATTTTTGACCAAAATCGATGGGTCTGGGGCTTAGGTAATTTCTCATATGACACAAAAAACAATTATATTTCCTGTTTGAAAATCATGCTCCAAAATCAACTTCTGTCACCTCAGTGATACATTTTGGGATGGTAACTAAAGTTTAAAGCAGAAATTGGGGCACTTTTAACATTTTCATTTTTGACCAAAATCGATGGGTCCAGGTCTTAGGGAATTTCTCATATGCCACAAAAACTTTTAAAATTCTAGTTTGAAAATTATGTTCCGAAATCAACTTCTGTCACCTCAGTGATACATTTTGGGATGGTAACTAAAGTTTAAAGTAGAAATTGGGGCACTTTTGGACTATTCATTTTTGACCAAAATCAATGGGTCCAGGGCTTAGGTAATTTCTCATACACCACAAAACCGTTGAAGCTCCTGTTTAAAAATGATGCTCCGAAGTCAACTTTTTTCATCTCAGGGATTCATTTTGGGATGGTAACTAAAGTTTCAAGCAGAAATTGAGGCACTTTCAAAAAATTTATTTTTGACCAAAATCGATGGGTCCGGGGCTTAGGAAACTTCTTGTTTGCCACAAATCTGTTGAACCTTCTGTTCAAAAATCATGTTCCGAAATGAACTTTTTTCATCTCAGGGATACATTTTGGGATGGTAACTAAAGTTTAAAGCAGAAATTGGGGCACTTTTAAACTTTTCATTTTTGACCAAAATCTATGGGTCCGGGACTTAGGGAATTTCTCATATGCCACAAAACTATTGAAGCTTCTGTACAAAAATCATGCAACAAAATCAACTTTTTTCATCTCAGGGATTCATTTTGGGATGGTAACTAAAGTTTCAAGCAGAAAATAAGGCACTTTTAAAATTTTCATTTTTGACCGTAATCGATGGGTCCAGGGCTTAGGTAATTTCTCATACACCACAAAACTATTGAAGCTCCTGTTCAAAAATCATGCTCCGAAGTCAACTTTTTTCATCTCAGGGATTCATTTTGGGATGGTAACTAAAGTTTCAAGCAGAAAACAAGGCACTTTTAAAATTTTCATTTTTGACCATAATCGATGGGTCCAGGGCTTAGGTAATTTCTCATACACCACAAAACCGTTGTAACTCCTGTTCAAAAATCATGCTCCGAAATGAACTTTTTTCATCTCAGGGATTCATTTTGGGATGGTAACTAAAGTTTAAAGCAGAAATTGGGGCACTTTTAAAATTTTCATTTTTGACCAAAATCGATAGGTCCGGGGCTTAGGCAATTTCTCATATGCCACAAAACTGTTGAACCTTCTGTTCAAAAATCATGCTCCGCAATGAAATTTTCATCAGGGATTCATTTTGGGATGGTAACTAAAGTTTCAAGCAGAAATTGGGGCACTTTTAACATTTTCATTTTTGACCAAAATTGATGGGTCCGGGGCTTAGGGAATTTCTCAAATGCCACAAAAACTTTTAAAATTCCTGTTTGAAAATTATGTTCCGAAATCAACTTCTGTCACCTTAGTGATACATTTTGGGATGGTAACTAAAGTTTAAAGTAGAAATTGGGGCACTTTTGGACTATTCATTTTTGACCAAAATCAATGGGTCCAGGGCTTAGGTAATTTCTCATACACCACAAAACCGTTGAAGCTCCTGTTTAAAAATGATGCTCCGAAGTCAACTTTTTTCATCTCAGGGATTCATTTTGGGATGGTAACTAAAGTTTCAAGCAGAAATTGAGGCACTTTCAAAAATTTTATTTTTGACCAAAATCGATGGGTCCGGGGCTTAGGAAACTTCTTGTTTGCCACAAATCTGTTGAACCTTCTGTTCAAAAATCATGTTCCGAAATGAACTTTTTTCATCTCAGGGATACATTTTGGGATGGTAACTAAAGTTTAAAGCAGAAATTGGGGCACTTTTAAAATTGACATTTTTGACCAAAATCGATGGGTCTGGGGCTTAGGTAATTTCTCATATGACACAAAAAACAATTATATTTCCTGTTTGAAAATCATGCTCCAAAATCAACTTCTGTCACCTCAGTGATACATTTTGGGATGGTAACTAAAGTTTAAAGCAGAAATTGGGGCACTTTTAACATTTTCATTTTTGACCAAAATCGATGGGTCCAGGTCTTAGGGAATTTCTCATATGCCACAAAAACTTTTAAAATTCTAGTTTGAAAATTATGTTCCGAAATCAACTTCTGTCACCTCAGTGATACATTTTGGGATGGTAACTAAAGTTTAAAGTAGAAATTGGGGCACTTTTGGACTATTCATTTTTGACCAAAATCAATGGGTCCAGGGCTTAGGTAATTTCTCATACACCACAAAACCGTTGAAGCTCCTGTTTAAAAATGATGCTCCGAAGTCAACTTTTTTCATCTCAGGGATTCATTTTGGGATGGTAACTAAAGTTTCAAGCAGAAATTGAGGCACTTTCAAAAAATTTATTTTTGACCAAAATCGATGGGTCCGGGGCTTAGGAAACTTCTTGTTTGCCACAAATCTGTTGAACCTTCTGTTCAAAAATCATGTTCCGAAATGAACTTTTTTCATCTCAGGGATACATTTTGGGATGGTAACTAAAGTTTAAAGCAGAAATTGGGGCACTTTTAAACTTTTCATTTTTGACCAAAATCTATGGGTCCGGGACTTAGGGAATTTCTCATATGCCACAAAACTATTGAAGCTTCTGTACAAAAATCATGCAACAAAATCAACTTTTTTCATCTCAGGGATTCATTTTGGGATGGTAACTAAAGTTTCAAGCAGAAAATAAGGCACTTTTAAAATTTTCATTTTTGACCGTAATCGATGGGTCCAGGGCTTAGGTAATTTCTCATACACCACAAAACTATTGAAGCTCCTGTTCAAAAATCATGCTCCGAAGTCAACTTTTTTCATCTCAGGGATTCATTTTGGGATGGTAACTAAAGTTTCAAGCAGAAAACAAGGCACTTTTAAAATTTTCATTTTTGACCATAATCGATGGGTCCAGGGCTTAGGTAATTTCTCATACACCACAAAACCGTTGTAACTCCTGTTCAAAAATCATGCTCCGAAATGAACTTTTTTCATCTCAGGGATTCATTTTGGGATGGTAACTAAAGTTTAAAGCAGAAATTGGGGCACTTTTAAAATTTTCATTTTTGACCAAAATCGATAGGTCCGGGGCTTAGGCAATTTCTCATATGCCACAAAACTGTTGAACCTTCTGTTCAAAAATCATGCTCCGAAATGAAATTTTCATCTCAGGGATTCATTTTGGGATGGTAACTAAAGTTTCAAGCAGAAATTGGGGCACTTTTAACATTTTCATTTTTGACCAAAATTGATGGGTCCGGGGCTTAGGGAATTTCTCATATGCCACAAAAACTTTTAAAATTCCTGTTTGAAAATTATGTTCCGAAATCAACTTCTGTCACCTTAGTGATACATTTTGGGATGGTAACTAAAGTTTAAAGTAGAAATTGGGGCACTTTTGGACTATTCATTTTTGACCAAAATCAATGGGTCCAGGGCTTAGGTAATTTCTCATACACCACAAAACCGTTGAAGCTCCTGTTTAAAAATGATGCTCCGAAGTCAACTTTTTTCATCTCAGGGATTCATTTTGGGATGGTAACTAAAGTTTCAAGCAGAAATTGAGGCACTTTCAAAAAATTTATTTTTTACCAAAATCGATGGGTCCGGGGCTTAGGAAACTTCTTGTTTGCCACAAATCTGTTGAACCTTCTGTTCAAAAATCATGTTCCGAAATGAACTTTTTTCATCTCAGGGATACATTTTGGGATGGTAACTAAAGTTTAAAGCAGAAATTGGGGCACTTTTAAAATTGACATTTTTGACCAAAATCGATGGGTCTGGGGCTTAGGTAATTTCTCATATGACACAAAAAACAATTATATTTCCTGTTTGAAAATCATGCTCCAAAATCAACTTCTGTCACCTCAGTGATACATTTTGGGATGGTAACTAAAGTTTAAAGCAGAAATTGGGGCACTTTTAACATTTTCATTTTTGACCAAAATCGATGGGTCCAGGTCTTAGGGAATTTCTCATATGCCACAAAAACTTTTAAAATTCTAGTTTGAAAATTATGTTCCGAAATCAACTTCTGTCACCTCAGTGATACATTTTGGGATGGTAACTAAAGTTTAAAGTAGAAATTGGGGCACTTTTGGACTATTCATTTTTGACCAAAATCAATGGGTCCAGGGCTTAGGTAATTTCTCATACACCACAAAACCGTTGAAGCTCCTGTTTAAAAATGATGCTCCGAAGTCAACTTTTTTCATCTCAGGGATTCATTTTGGGATGGTAACTAAAGTTTCAAGCAGAAATTGAGGCACTTTCAAAAAAATTATTTTTGACCAAAATCGATGGGTCCGGGGCTTAGGAAACTTCTTGTTTGCCACAAATCTGTTGAACCTTCTGTTCAAAAATCATGTTCCGAAATGAACTTTTTTCATCTCAGGGATACATTTTGGGATGGTAACTAAAGTTTAAAGCAGAAATTGGGGCACTTTTAAACTTTTCATTTTTGACCAAAATCTATGGGTCCGGGACTTAGGGAATTTCTCATATGCCACAAAACTATTGAAGCTTCTGTACAAAAATCATGCAACAAAATCAACTTTTTTCATCTCAGGGATTCATTTTGGGATGGTAACTAAAGTTTCAAGCAGAAAATAAGGCACTTTTAAAATTTTCATTTTTGACCGTAATCGATGGGTCCAGGGCTTAGGTAATTTCTCATACACCACAAAACTATTGAAGCTCCTGTTCAAAAATCATGCTCCGAAGTCAACTTTTTTCATCTCAGGGATTCATTTTGGGATGGTAACTAAAGTTTCAAGCAGAAAACAAGGCACTTTTAAAATTTTCATTTTTGACCATAATCGATGGGTCCAGGGCTTAGGTAATTTCTCATACACCACAAAACCGTTGTAACTCCTGTTCAAAAATCATGCTCCGAAATGAACTTTTTTCATCTCAGGGATTCATTTTGGGATGGTAACTAAAGTTTAAAGCAGAAATTGGGGCACTTTTAAAATTTTCATTTTTGACCAAAATCGATAGGTCCGGGGCTTAGGCAATTTCTCATATGCCACAAAACTATTGAACCTTCTGTTCAAAAATCATGCTCCGAAATGAAATTTTCATCTCAGGGATTCATTTTGGGATGGTAACTAAAGTTTCAAGCAGAAATTGGGGCACTTTTAACATTTTCATTTTTGACCAAAATTGATGGGTCCGGGGCTTAGGTAATTTCTCATATGACACAAAAAACAATTATATTTCCTGTTTGAAAATCATGCTCCGAAATCAACTTCTGTCACCTCAGTGATACATTTTGGGATGGTAACTAAAGTTTAAAGCAGAAATTGGGGCACTTTTAACATTTTCATTTTTGACCAAAATCGATGGGTCCAGGTCTTAGGGAATTTCTCATATGCCACAAAAACTTTTAAAATTCCTGTTAGAAAATTATGTTCCGAAATCAACTTCTGTCACCTCAGTGATACATGTTGGGATGGTAACTAAAGTTTAAAGTAGAAATTGGGGCACTTTTGGACTATTCATTTTTGACCAAAATCAATGGGTCCAGGGCTTAGGTAATTTCTCATACACCACAAAACCGTTGAAGCTCCTGTTTAAAAATGATGCTCCGAAGTCAACTTTTTTCATCTCAGGGATTCATTTTGGGATGGTAACTAAAGTTTCAAGCAGAAATTGAGGCACTTTCAAAAAATTTATTTTTGACCAAAATCGATGGGTCCGGGGCTTAGGAAACTTCTTGTTTGCCACAAATCTGTTGAACCTTCTGTTCAAAAATCATGTTCCGAAATGAACTTTTTTCATCTCAGGGATACATTTTGGGATGGTAACTAAAGTTTAAAGCAGAAATTGGGGCACTTTTAAAATTGACATTTTTGACCAAAATCGATGGGTCTGGGGCTTAGGTAATTTCTCATATGACACAAAAAACAATTATATTTCCTGTTTGAAAATCATGCTCCAAAATCAACTTCTGTCACCTCAGTGATACATTTTGGGATGGTAACTAAAGTTTAAAGCAGAAATTGGGGCACTTTTAACATTTTCATTTTTGACCAAAATCGATGGGTCCAGGTCTTAGGGAATTTCTCATATGCCACAAAAACTTTTAAAATTCTAGTTTGAAAATTATGTTCCGAAATCAACTTCTGTCACCTCAGTGATACATTTTGGGATGGTAACTAAAGTTTAAAGTAGAAATTGGGGCACTTTTGGACTATTCATTTTTGACCAAAATCAATGGGTCCAGGGCTTAGGTAATTTCTCATACACCACAAAACCGTTGAAGCTCCTGTTTAAAAATGATGCTCCGAAGTCAATTTTTTTCATCTCAGGGACTTATTTTGGGATGGTAACTAAAGTTTCAAGCAGAAATTGAGGCACTTTCAAAAAATTTATTTTTGACCAAAATCGATGGGTCCGGGGCTTAGGAATCTTCTTGTTTGCCACAAATCTGTTAAACCTTCTGTTCAAAAATCATGTTCCGAAATGAACTTTTTTCATCTCATGGATTCATTTTGGGATGGTAACTAAAGTTTAAAGCAGAAATTGGGGCACTTTTAAAATTGACATTTTTGACCAAAATCGATGGGTCCAGGGCTTAGGTCATTTCTCATACACCACAAAACCGTTGAAGCTCCTGTTCAAAAATCATGCTCCGAAATCAACTTTTTTCATCTCAGGGATTCATTTTGGGATGGTAACTAAAGTTTAAAGCAGAAAATAATGCACTTTTAAAATTTTCATTTTTGACCAAAATCGATGGGTCCAGGGCTTAGGTAATTTCTCATACACCACAAAACCGTTGAAGCTCCTGTTCAAAAATCATGCTCCGAAATCAACTTTTTTCATCTCAGGGATTCATTTTGGGATGGTAACAAAAGTTTAAAGCAGAAAATAATGCACTTTTAAAATTTCATTTTTGACCAAAATCGATGGGTCCAGGGCTTAGGTAATTTCTCATACACCACAAAACCGTTGAAGCTCCTGTTCAAAAATCATGCTCCGAAATCAACTTTTTTCATATCAGGGATTCATTTTGGGATGGTAACTAAAGTTTCAAGCAGAAATTGAGGCACTTTTAAAAAAATTATTTTTGACCAAAAATCGATGGGTCCAAGGCTTAGGTAATTTCTCATACACCACAAAACCGTTGAAGCTCCTGTTTAAAAATGATGCTCCGAAGTCAACTTTTTTCATCTCAGGGATTCATTTTGGGATGGTAACTAAAGTTTCAAGCAGAAATTGAGGCACTTTCAAAAATTTTATTTTTGACCAAAATCGATGGGTCCGGGGCTTAGGAAACTTCTTGTTTGCCACAAATCTGTTGAACCTTCTGTTCAAAAATCATGTTCCGAAATGAACTTTTTTCATCTCAGGGATACATTTTGGGATGGTAACTAAAGTTTAAAGCAGAAATTGGGGCACTTTTAAAATTGACATTTTTGACCAAAATCGATGGGTCCAGGGCTTAGGTAATTTCTCATACACCACAAAACCGTTGAAGCTCCTGTTCAAAAATCATGCTCCGAAATCAACTTTTTTCATCTCAGGGATTCATTTTGGGATGGTAACTAAAGTTTAAAGCAGAAAATAATGCACTTTTAAAATTTTCATTTTTGACCAAAATCGATGGGTCCAGGGCTTAGGTAATTTCTCATACACCACAAAACTATTGAAGCTCCTGTTCAAAAATCATGCTCCGAAATCAACTTTTTTCATCTCAGGGATTCATTTTGGGATGGTAACTAAAGTTTAAAGCAGAAAATAATGCACTTTTAAAATTTCATTTTTGACCAAAATCGATGGGTCCAGGGCTTAGGTAATTTCTCATACACCACAAAACCGTTGAAGCTCCTGTTCAAAAATCATGCTCCGAAATCAACTTTTTTCATCTCAGGGATTCATTTTGGGATGGTAACTAAAGTTTAAAGCAGAAAATAATGCACTTTTAAAATTTTCATTTTTGACCAAAATCGATGGGTCCAGGGCTTAGGTAATTTCTCATACACCACAAAACCGTTGAAGCTCCTGTTCAAAAATCATGCTCCGAAATCAACTTTTTTCATCTCAGGGATTCATTTTGGGATGGTAACAAAAGTTTAAAGCAGAAAATAATGCACTTTTAAAATTTCATTTTTGACCAAAATCGATGGGTCCAGGGCTTAGGTAATTTCTCATACACCACAAAACCGTTGAAGCTCCTGTTCAAAAATCATGCTCCGAAATCAACTTTTTTCATATCAGGGATTCATTTTGGGATGGTAACTAAAGTTTCAAGCAGAAATTGAGGCACTTTTAAAAAAATTATTTTTGACCAAAAATCGATGGGTCCAAGGCTTAGGTAATTTCTCATACACCACAAAACCGTTGAAGCTCCTGTTTAAAAATGATGCTCCGAAGTCAACTTTTTTCATCTCAGGGATTCATTTTGGGATGGTAACTAAAGTTTCAAGCAGAAATTGAGGCACTTTCAAAAATTTTATTTTTGACCAAAATCGATGGGTCCGGGGCTTAGGAAACTTCTTGTTTGCCACAAATCTGTTGAACCTTCTGTTCAAAAATCATGTTCCGAAATGAACTTTTTTCATCTCAGGGATACATTTTGGGATGGTAACTAAAGTTTAAAGCAGAAATTGGGGCACTTTTAAAATTGACATTTTTGACCAAAATCGATGGGTCCAGGGCTTAGGTAATTTCTCATACACCACAAAACCGTTGAAGCTCCTGTTCAAAAATCATGCTCCGAAATCAACTTTTTTCATCTCAGGGATTCATTTTGGGATGGTAACTAAAGTTTAAAGCAGAAAATAATGCACTTTTAAAATTTTCATTTTTGACCAAAATCGATGGGTCCAGGGCTTAGGTAATTTCTCATACACCACAAAACTATTGAAGCTCCTGTTCAAAAATCATGCTCCGAAATCAACTTTTTTCATCTCAGGGATTCATTTTGGGATGGTAACTAAAGTTTAAAGCAGAAAATAATGCACTTTTAAAATTTCATTTTTGACCAAAATCGATGGGTCCAGGGCTTAGGTAATTTCTCATACACCACAAAACCGTTGAAGCTCCTGTTCAAAAATCATGCTCCGAAATCAACTTTTTTCATCTCAGGGATTCATTTTGGGATGGTAACTAAAGTTTAAAGCAGAAAATAATGCACTTTTAAAATTTTCATTTTTGACCAAAATCGATGGGTCCAGGGCTTAGGTAATTTCTCATACACCACAAAACCGTTGAAGCTCCTGTTCAAAAATCATGCTCCGAAATCAACTTTTTTCATCTCAGGGATTCATTTTGGGATGGTAACAAAAGTTTAAAGCAGAAAATAATGCACTTTTAAAATTTCATTTTTGACCAAAATCGATGGGTCCAGGGCTTAGGTAATTTCTCATACACCACAAAACCGTTGAAGCTCCTGTTCAAAAATCATGCTCCGAAATCAACTTTTTTCATATCAGGGATTCATTTTGGGATGGTAACTAAAGTTTCAAGCAGAAATTGAGGCACTTTTAAAAAAATTATTTTTGACCAAAAATCGATGGGTCCAAGGCTTAGGTAATTTCTCATACACCACAAAACCGTTGAAGCTCCTGTTTAAAAATGATGCTCCGAAGTCAACTTTTTTCATCTCAGGGATTCATTTTGGGATGGTAACTAAAGTTTCAAGCAGAAATTGAGGCACTTTCAAAAATTTTATTTTTGACCAAAATCGATGGGTCCGGGGCTTAGGAAACTTCTTGTTTGCCACAAATCTGTTGAACCTTCTGTTCAAAAATCATGTTCCGAAATGAACTTTTTTCATCTCAGGGATACATTTTGGGATGGTAACTAAAGTTTAAAGCAGAAATTGGGGCACTTTTAAAATTGACATTTTTGACCAAAATCGATGGGTCCAGGGCTTAGGTAATTTCTCATACACCACAAAACTATTGAAGCTCCTGTTCAAAAATCATGCTCCGAAATCAACTTTTTTCATCTCAGGGATTCATTTTGGGATGGTAACTAAAGTTTAAAGCAGAAAATAATGCACTTTTAAAATTTCATTTTTGACCAAAATCGATGGGTCCAGGGCTTAGGTAATTTCTCATACACCACAAAACCGTTGAAGCTCCTGTTCAAAAATCATGCTCCGAAATCAACTTTTTTCATCTCAGGGATTCATTTTGGGATGGTAACTAAAGTTTAAAGCAGAAAATAATGCACTTTTAAAATTTTATTTTTGACCAAAATCGATGGGTCCAGGGCTTAGGTAATTTCTCATACACCACAAAACCGTTGAAGCTCCTGTTCAAAAATCATGCTCCGAAATCAACTTTTTTCATCTCAGGGATTCATTTTGGGATGGTAACTAAAGTTTCAAGCAGAAATTGAGGCACTTTTAAAAAAATTATTTTTGACCAAAAATCGATGGGTCCAAGGCTTAGGTAATTTCTCATACACCACAAAACCGTTGAAGCTCCTGTTCAAAAATCATGCTCCGAAATCAACTTTTTTCATCTCAGGGATTCATTTTGGGATGGTAACTAAAGTTTAAAGCAGAAAATAATGCACTTTTAAAATTTTATTTTTGACCAAAATCGATGGGTCCAGGGCTTAGGTAATTTCTCATACACCACAAAACCGTTGAAGCTCCTGTTCAAAAATCATGCTCCGAAATCAACTTTTTTCATCTCAGGGATTCATTTTGGGATGGTAACTAAAGTTTAAAGCAGAAAATAATGCACTTTTAAAATTTTCATTTTTGACCAAAATCGATGGGTCCAGGGCTTAGGTAATTTCTCATACACCACAAAACCGTTGAAGCTCTTGTTCAAAAATCATGCTCCGAAATCAACTTTTTTCATCTCAGGGATTCATTTTGGGATGGTAACTAAAGTTTATAGCAGAAAATAAGGCACTTTTAAAATTTTCATTTTTGACCAAAATCGATGGGTCTGGGGCTTAGGTAATTTCTCATATGACACAAAAAAACAATTATATTTCCTGTTTGAAAATCATGCTCCAAAATCAACTTCTGTCACCTCAGTGATACATTTTGGGATGGTAACTAAAGTTTAAAGCAGAAATTGGGGCACTTTTAACATTTTCATTTTTGACCAAAATCGATGGGTCCAGGTTTTAGGGAATTTCTCATATGCCACAAAAACTTTTAAAATTCCTGTTTGAAAATTATGTTCCGAAATCAACTTCTGTCACCTCAGTGATACATGTTGGGATGGTAACTAAAGTTTAAAGTAGAAATTGGGGCACTTTTGGACTATTCATTTTTGACCAAAATCAACGGGTCCAGGGCTTAGGTAATTTCTCATACACCACAAAACCGTTGAAGCTCCTGTTTAAAAATGATGCTCCGAAGTCAATTTTTTTCATCTCAGGGACTCATTTTGGGATGGTAACTAACGTTTCAAGCAGAAATTGAGGCACTATCAAAAAATTTATTTTTGACCAAAATCGATGGGTCCGGGGCTTAGGAATCTTCTTGTTTGCCACAAATCTGTTAAACCTTCTGTTCAAAAATCATGTTCCGAAATGAACTTTTTTCATCTCAGGGATACATTTTGGGATGGTAACTAAAGTTTAAAGCAGAAATTGGGGCACTTTTAAAATTGACATTTTTGACCAAAATCGATGGGTCCAGGGCTTAGGTAATTTCTCATACACCACAAAACTATTGAAGCTCCTGTTCAAAAATCATGCTCCGAAATCAACTTTTTTCATCTCAGGGATTCATTTTGGGATGGTAACTAAAGTTTAAAGCAGAAAATAATGCACTTTTAAAATTTCATTTTTGACCAAAATCGATGGGTCCAGGGCTTAGGTAATTTCTCATACACCACAAAACCGTTGAAGCTCCTGTTCAAAAATCATGCTCCGAAATCAACTTTTTTCATATCAGGGATTCATTTTGGGATGGTAACTAAAGTTTCAAGCAGAAATTGAGGCACTTTTAAAAAAATTATTTTTGACCAAAAATCGATGGGTCCAAGGCTTAGGTAATTTCTCATACACCACAAAACCGTTGAAGCTCCTGTTCAAAAATCATGCTCCGAAATCAACTTTTTTCATCTCAGGGATTCATTTTGGGATGGTAACTAAAGTTTAAAGCAGAAAATAATGCACTTTTAAAATTTTATTTTTGACCAAAATCGATGGGTCCAGGGCTTAGGTAATTTCTCATACACCACAAAACCGTTGAAGCTCCTGTTCAAAAATCATGCTCCGAAATCAACTTTTTTCATCTCAGGGATTCATTTTGGGATGGTAACTAAAGTTTAAAGCAGAAAATAATGCACTTTTAAAATTTTCATTTTTGACCAAAATCGATGGGTCCAGGGCTTAGGTAATTTCTCATACACCACAAAACCGTTGAAGCTCTTGTTCAAAAATCATGCTCCGAAATCAACTTTTTTCATCTCAGGGATTCATTTTGGGATGGTAACTAAAGTTTATAGCAGAAAATAAGGCACTTTTAAAATTTTCATTTTTGACCAAAATCGATGGGTCTGGGGCTTAGGTAATTTCTCATATGACACAAAAAAACAATTATATTTCCTGTTTGAAAATCATGCTCCAAAATCAACTTCTGTCACCTCAGTGATACATTTTGGGATGGTAACTAAAGTTTAAAGCAGAAATTGGGGCACTTTTAACATTTTCATTTTTGACCAAAATCGATGGGTCCAGGTCTTAGGGAATTTCTCATATGCCACAAAAACTTTTAAAATTCCTGTTTGAAAATTATGTTCCGAAATCAACTTCTGTCACCTCAGTGATACATGTTGGGATGGTAACTAAAGTTTAAAGTAGAAATTGGGGCACTTTTGGACTATTCATTTTTGACCAAAATCAATGGGTCCAGGGCTTAGGTAATTTCTCATACACCACAAAACCGTTGAAGCTCCTGTTCAAAAATCATGCTCCGAAATCAACTTTTTTCATCTCAGGGATTCATTTTGGGATGGTAACTAAAGTTTAAAGCAGAAAATAATGCACTTTTAAAATTTTAATTTTTGACCAAAATCGATGGGTCCAGGGCTTAGGTAATTTCTCATACACCACAAAACCGTTGAAGCTCCTGTTCAAAAATCATGCTCCGAAATCAACTTTTTTCATCTCAGGGATTCATTTTGGGATGGTAACTAAAGTTTAAAGCAGAAAATAATGCACTTTTAAAATTTCATTTCTGACCAAAATCGATGGGTCCAGGGCTTAGGTAATTTCTCATACACCACAAAACCGTTGAAGCTCCTGTTCAAAAATCATGCTCCGAAATCAACTTTTTTCATATCAGGGATTCATTTTGGGATGGTAACTAAAGTTTCAAGCAGAAATTGAGGCACTTTTAAAAAAATTATTTTTGACCAAAAATCGATGGGTCCAAGGCTTAGGTAATTTCTCATACACCACAAAACCGTTGAAGCTCCTGTTCAAAAATCATGCTCCGAAATCAACTTTTTTCATCTCAGGGATTCATTTTGGGATGGTAACTAAAGTTTAAAGCAGAAAATAATGCACTTTTAAAATTTTATTTTTTGACCAAAATCGATGGGTCCAGGGCTTAGGTAATTTCTTATACACCACAAAACCGTTGAAGCTCCTGTTCAAAAATCATGCTCCGAAATCAACTTTTTTCATCTCAGGGATTCATTTTGGGATGGTAACTAAAGTTTAAAGCAGAAAATAATGCACTTTTAAAATTTCATTTTTGACCAAAATCGATGGGTCCAGGGCTTAGGTAATTTCTCATACACCACAAAACCGTTGAAGCTCCTGTTCAAAAATCATGCTCCGAAATCAACTTTTTTCATCTCAGGGATTCATTTTGGGATGGTAACTAAAGTTTAAAGCAGAAAATAATGCACTTTTAAAATTTCATTTCTGACCAAAATCGATGGGTCCAGGGCTTAGGTAATTTCTCATACACCACAAAACCGTTGAAGCTCCTGTTCAAAAATCATGCTCCGAAATCAACTTTTTTCATATCAGGGATTCATTTTGGGATGGTAACTAAAGTTTCAAGCAGAAATTGAGGCACTTTTAAAAAAATTATTTTTGACCAAAAATCGATGGGTCCAAGGCTTAGGTAATTTCTCATACACCACAAAACCGTTGAAGCTCCTGTTCAAAAATCATGCTCCGAAATCAACTTTTTTCATCTCAGGGATTCATTTTGGGATGGTAACTAAAGTTTAAAGCAGAAAATAATGCACTTTTAAAATTTTATTTTTTGACCAAAATCGATGGGTCCAGGGCTTAGGTAATTTCTCATACACCACAAAACCGTTGAAGCTCCTGTTCAAAAATCATGCTCCGAAATCAACTTTTTTCATCTCAGGGATTCATTTTGGGATGGTAACTAAAGTTTAAAGCAGAAAATAATGCACTTTTAAAATTTCATTTTTGACCAAAATCGATGGGTCCAGGGCTTAGGTAATTTCTCATACACCACAAAACCGTTGAAGCTCCTGTTCAAAAATCATGCTCCGAAATCAACTTTTTTCATATCAGGGATTCATTTTGGGATGGTAACTAAAGTTTCAAGCAGAAATTGAGGCACTTTTAAAAAAATTATTTTTGACCAAAAATCGATGGGTCCAAGGCTTAGGTAATTTCTCATACACCACAAAACCGTTGAAGCTCCTGTTCAAAAATCATGCTCCGAAATCAACTTTTTTCTTCTCAGGGATTCATTTTGGGATGGTAACTAAAGTTTAAAGCAGAAAATAATGCACTTTTAAAATTTTATTTTTTGACCAAAATCGATGGGTCCAGGGCTTAGGTAATTTCTCATACACCACAAAACCGTTGAAGCTCCTGTTCAAAAATCATGCTCCGAAATCAACTTTTTTCATCTCAGGGATTCATTTTGGGATGGTAACTAAAGTTTAAAGCAGAAAATAATGCACTTTTAAAATTTTCATTTTTGACCAAAATCGATGGGTCCAGGGCTTAGGTAATTTCTCATACACCACAAAACCGTTGAAGCTCCTGTTCAAAAATGATGCTCCGAAGTCAACTTTTTTCATCTCAGGGATTCATTTTGGGATGGTAACTAAAGTTTAAAGCAGAAATTGGGGCACTTTTAACATTTTCATTTTTGACCAAAATCGATGGGTCCAGGTCTTAGGGAAATTCTCATATGCCACAAAAACTTTTAAAATTCCTGTTTGAAAATGATGTTCCGAAATCAACTTCTGTCACCTCAGTGATACATGTTGGGATGGTAACTAAAGTTTAAAGTAGAAATTGGGGCACTTTTGGACTATTCATTTTTGACCAAAATCAATGGGTCCAGGGCTTAGGTAATTTCTCATACACCACAAAACCGTTGAAGCTCCTGTTTAAAAATGATGCTCCGAAGTCAACTTTTTTCATCTCAGGGATTCATTTTGGGATGGTAACTAAAGTTTCAAGCAGAAATTGAGGCACTTTCAAAAATTTTATTTTTGACCAAAATCGATGGGTCCGGGGCTTAGGAAACTTCTTGTTTGCCACAAATCTGTTGAACCTTCTGTTCAAAAATCATGTTCCGAAATGAACTTTTTTAATCTCAGTGATACATTTTGGGATGGTAACTAAAGTTTAAAGCAGAAATTGGGGCACTTTTAAAATTGACATTTTTGACCAAAATCGATGGGTCCAGGGCTTAGGTAATTTCTCATACACCACAAAACCGTTGAAGCTCTTGTTCAAAAATCATGCTCCGAAATCAACTTTTTTCATCTCAGGGATTCATTTTGGGATGGTAACTAAAGTTTAAAGCAGAAAATAAGGCACTTTTAAAATTTTCATTTTGACCAAAATCGATGGGTCCGGGGCTTAGGAAACTTCTCGTTTGCCACAAAACTGTTGAACCTTCTGTTCAAAAATCATGCTCCGAAATGAACTTTTTTCATCTCAGGGATTCATTTTGGGATGGTAACTAAAGTTTAAAGCCGAAATTGGGACACTTTTAAACTTTTCATTTTTGACCATAATCGATGGGTCCAGGGCTTAGGTAATTTCTCATACACCACAAAACCGTTGAAGCTCGTGTTCAAAAATCATGCTCCGAAATCAACTTTTTTCATCTCAGGGGATTCATTTTGGGATGGTAACTAAAGTTTAAAGCAGAAAATAAGGCACTTTTAAAATTTTCATTTTTGACCAAAATCGATGGGTCTGGGGCTTAGGTAATTTCTCATACACCACAAAACCGTTGAAGCTCCTGTTCAAAAATCATGCTCCGAAGTCAACTTTTTTCATCTCAGGGATTCATTTTGGGATGGTAACTAAAGTTTATAGCAGAAAATAAGGCACTTTTAAAATTTAAATTTTTGACCAAAATCGATGGGTCTGGGGTTTAGGTAATTTCTCATATGACACAAAAAACAATTATTTTTCCTGTTTGAAAATCATGCTCCGAAATCAACTTCTGTCACCTCAGTGATACATTTTGGGATGGTAACTAAAGTTTAAAGTAGAAATTGGGGCACTTTTGGACTATTCATTTTTGACCAAAATCAATGGGTCCAGGGCTTAGGTAATTTCTCATACACCACAAAACCGTTGAAGCTCCTGTTTAAAAATGATGCTCCGAAGTCAACTTTTTTCATCTCAGGGATTCATTTTGGGATGGTAACTAAAGTTTCAAGCAGAAATTGAGGCACTTTCAAAAATTTTATTTTTGACCAAAATCGATGGATCCGGGGCTTAGGAAACTTCTTGTTTGCCACAAATCTGTTGAACCTTCTGTTCAAAAGTCATGTTCCGAAATGAACTTTTTTCATCTCAGGGATACATTTTGGGATGGTAACTAAAGTTTAAAGCAGAAATTGGGGCACTTTTAAACTTTTCATTTTTGACCAAAATCTATGGGTCCGGGGCTTACGAAACTTCTTGTTTGCCACAAAACTGTTGAACCTTCTGTTGAAAAATCATGCTCCGAAATGAACTTTTTTCATCTCAGGGATTCATTTTGGGATGGTATCTAAAGTTTAAAGCCGTAATTGGGACACTTTTAAACTTTTCATTTTTGACCAAAATCGATGGGTCCGGGACTTAGGGAATTTCTCATATGCCACAAAACTATTGAAGCTTCTGTACAAAAATCATGCAACAAAATCAACTTTTTTCATCTCAGGGATTCATTTTGGGATGGTAACTAAAGTTTCAAGCAGAAAATAAGGCACTTTTAAAATTTTCATTTTTGACCGTAATCGATGGGTCCAGGGCTTAGGTAATTTCTCATACACCACAAAACTATTGAAGCTCCTGTTCAAAAATCATGCTCCGAAGTCAACTTTTTTCATCTCAGGGATTCATTTTGGGATGGTAACTAAAGTTTCAAGCAGAAAACAAGGCACTTTTAAAATTTTCATTTTTGACCATAATCGATGGGTCCAGGGCTTAGGTAATTTCTCATACACCACAAAACCGTTGTAACTCCTGTTCAAAAATCATGCTCCGAAATGAACTTTTTTCATCTCAGGGATTCATTTTGGGATGGTAACTAAAGTTTAAAGCAGAAATTGGGGCACTTTTAAAATTGTCATTTTTGACCAAAATCGATAGGTCCGGGGCTTAGGCAATTTCTCATATGCCACAAAACTGTTGAACCTTCTGTTCAAAAATCATGCTCCGAAATGAAATTTTCATCTCAGGGATTCATTTTGGGATGGTAACTAAAGTTTAAAGCAGAAAATAATGCACTTTTAAAATTTTCATTTTTGACCAAAATCGATGGGTCCAGGGCTTAGGTAATTTCTCATACACCACAAAACCGTTGAAGCTCCTGTTCAAAAATGATGCTCCGAAGTCAACTTTTTTCATCTCAGGGATTCATTTTGGGATGGTAACTAAAGTTTAAAGCAGAAATTGGGGCACTTTTAACATTTTCATTTTTGACCAAAATCGATGGGTCCAGGTCTTAGGGAAATTCTCATATGCCACAAAAACTTTTAAAATTCCTGTTTGAAAATGATGTTCCGAAATCAACTTCTGTCACCTCAGTGATACATGTTGGGATGGTAACTAAAGTTTAAAGTAGAAATTGGGGCACTTTTGGACTATTCATTTTTGACCAAAATCAATGGGTCCAGGGCTTAGGTAATTTCTCATACACCACAAAACCGTTGAAGCTCCTGTTTAAAAATGATGCTCCGAAGTCAACTTTTTTCATCTCAGGGATTCATTTTGGGATGGTAACTAAAGTTTCAAGCAGAAATTGAGGCACTTTCAAAAATTTTATTTTTGACCAAAATCGATGGGTCCGGGGCTTAGGAAACTTCTTGTTTGCCACAAATCTGTTGAACCTTCTGTTCAAAAATCATGTTCCGAAATGAACTTTTTTAATCTCAGTGATACATTTTGGGATGGTAACTAAAGTTTAAAGCAGAAATTGGGGCACTTTTAAAATTGACATTTTTGACCAAAATCGATGGGTCCAGGGCTTAGGTAATTTCTCATACACCACAAAACCGTTGAAGCTCTTGTTCAAAAATCATGCTCCGAAATCAACTTTTTTCATCTCAGGGATTCATTTTGGGATGGTAACTAAAGTTTAAAGCAGAAAATAAGGCACTTTTAAAATTTTCATTTTTGACCAAAATCGATGGGTCCGGGGCTTAGGAAACTTCTCGTTTGCCACAAAACTGTTGAACCTTCTGTTCAAAAATCATGCTCCGAAATGAACTTTTTTCATCTCAGGGATTCATTTTGGGATGGTAACTAAAGTTTAAAGCCGAAATTGGGACACTTTTAAACTTTTCATTTTTGACCATAATCGATGGGTCCAGGGCTTAGGTAATTTCTCATACACCACAAAACCGTTGAAGCTCGTGTTCAAAAATCATGCTCCGAAATCAACTTTTTTCATCTCAGGGATTCATTTTGGGATGGTAACTAAAGTTTAAAGCAGAAAATAAGGCACTTTTAAAATTTTCATTTTTGACCAAAATCGATGGGTCTGGGGCTTAGGTAATTTCTCATACACCACAAAACCGTTGAAGCTCCTGTTCAAAAATCATGCTCCGAAGTCAACTTTTTTCATCTCAGGGATTCATTTTGGGATGGTAACTAAAGTTTATAGCAGAAAATAAGGCACTTTTAAAATTTAAATTTTTGACCAAAATCGATGGGTCTGGGGTTTAGGTAATTTCTCATATGACACAAAAAACAATTATATTTCCTGTTTGAAAATCATGCTCCGAAATCAACTTCTGTCACCTCAGTGATACATTTTGGGATGGTAACTAAAGTTTAAAGCAGAAATTGGGGCACTTTTAACATTTTCATTTTTGACCAAAATCGATGGGTCCAGGTCTTAGGGAATTTCTCATATGCCACAAAAACTTTTAAAATTCTAGTTTGAAAATTATGTTCCGTAATCAACTTCTGTCACCTCAGTGATACATTTTGGGATGGTAACTAAAGTTTAAAGTAGAAATTGGGGCACTTTTGGACTATTCATTTTTGACCAAAATCAATGGGTCCAGGGCTTAGGTAATTTCTCATACACCACAAAACCGTTGAAGCTCCTGTTTAAAAATGATGCTCCGAAGTCAACTTTTTTCATCTCAGGGATTCATTTTGGGATGGTAACTAAAGTTTCAAGCAGAAATTGAGGCACTTTCAAAAAATTTATTTTTGACCAAAATCGATGGATCCGGGGCTTAGGAAACTTCTTGTTTGCCACAAATCTGTTGAACCTTCTGTTCAAAAGTCATGTTCCGAAATGAACTTTTTTCATCTCAGGGATACATTTTGGGATGGTAACTAAAGTTTAAAGCAGAAATTGGGGCACTTTTAAACTTTTCATTTTTGACCAAAATCTATGGGTCCGGGGCTTACGAAACTTCTTGTTTGCCACAAAACTGTTGAACCTTCTGTTGAAAAATCATGCTCCGAAATGAACTTTTTTCATCTCAGGGATTCATTTTGGGATGGTATCTAAAGTTTAAAGCCGAAATTGGGACACTTTTAAACTTTTCATTTTTGACCAAAATCGATGGGTCCGGGACTTAGGAAACTTCTTGTTTGCCACAAATCTGTTGAACCTTCTGTTCAAAAATCATGTTCCGAAATGAACTTTTTTAATCTCAGTGATACATTTTGGGATGGTAACTAAAGTTTAAAGCAGAAATTGGGGCACTTTTAAAATTGACATTTTTGACCAAAATCGATGGGTCCAGGGCTTAGGTAATTTCTCATACACCACAAAACCGTTGAAGCTCTTGTTCAAAAATCATGCTCCGAAATCAACTTTTTTCATCTCAGGGATTCATTTTGGGATGGTAACTAAAGTTTAAAGCAGAAAATAAGGCACTTTTAAAATTTTCATTTTTGACCAAAATCGATGGGTCCGGGGCTTAGGAAACTTCTCGTTTGCCACAAAACTGTTGAACCTTCTGTTCAAAAATCATGCTCCGAAATGAACTTTTTTCATCTCAGGGATTCATTTTGGGATGGTAACTAAAGTTTAAAGCCGAAATTGGGACACTTTTAAACTTTTCATTTTTGACCATAATCGATGGGTCCAGGGCTTAGGTAATTTCTCATACACCACAAAACCGTTGAAGCTCGTGTTCAAAAATCATGCTCCGAAATCAACTTTTTTCATCTCAGGGATTCATTTTGGGATGGTAACTAAAGTTTAAAGCAGAAAATAAGGCACTTTTAAAATTTTCATTTTTGACCAAAATCGATGGGTCTGGGGCTTAGGTAATTTCTCATACACCACAAAACCGTTGAAGCTCCTGTTCAAAAATCATGCTCCGAAGTCAACTTTTTTCATCTCAGGGATTCATTTTGGGATGGTAACTAAAGTTTATAGCAGAAAATAAGGCACTTTTAAAATTTAAATTTTTGACCAAAATCGATGGGTCTGGGGTTTAGGTAATTTCTCATATGACACAAAAAACAATTATATTTCCTGTTTGAAAATCATGCTCCGAAATCAACTTCTGTCACCTCAGTGATACATTTTGGGATGGTAACTAAAGTTTAAAGCAGAAATTGGGGCACTTTTAACATTTTCATTTTTGACCAAAATCGATGGGTCCAGGTCTTAGGGAATTTCTCATATGCCACAAAAACTTTTAAAATTCTAGTTTGAAAATTATGTTCCGTAATCAACTTCTGTCACCTCAGTGATACATTTTGGGATGGTAACTAAAGTTTAAAGTAGAAATTGGGGCACTTTTGGACTATTCATTTTTGACCAAAATCAATGGGTCCAGGGCTTAGGTAATTTCTCATACACCACAAAACCGTTGAAGCTCCTGTTTAAAAATGATGCTCCGAAGTCAACTTTTTTCATCTCAGGGATTCATTTTGGGATGGTAACTAAAGTTTCAAGCAGAAATTGAGGCACTTTCAAAAAATTTATTTTTGACCAAAATCGATGGATCCGGGGCTTAGGAAACTTCTTGTTTGCCACAAATCTGTTGAACCTTCTGTTCAAAAGTCATGTTCCGAAATGAACTTTTTTCATCTCAGGGATACATTTTGGGATGGTAACTAAAGTTTAAAGCAGAAATTGGGGCACTTTTAAACTTTTCATTTTTGACCAAAATCTATGGGTCCGGGGCTTACGAAACTTCTTATTTGCCACAAAACTGTTGAACCTTCTGTTGAAAAATCATGCTCCGAAATGAACTTTTTTCATCTCAGGGATTCATTTTGGGATGGTATCTAAAGTTTAAAGCCGAAATTGGGACACTTTTAAACTTTTCATTTTTGACCAAAATCGATGGGTCCGGGACTTAGGGAATTTCTCATATGCCACAAAACTATTGAAGCTTCTGTACAAAAATCATGCAACAAAATCAACTTTTTTCATCTCAGGGATTCATTTTGGGATGGTAACTAAAGTTTCAAGCAGAAAATAAGGCACTTTTAAAATTTTCATTTTTGACCGTAATCGATGGGTCCAGGGCTTAGGTAATTTCTCATACACCACAAAACTATTGAAGCTCCTGTTCAAAAATCATGCTCCGAAGTCAACTTTTTTCATCTCAGGGATTCATTTTGGGATGGTAACTAAAGTTTCAAGCAGAAAACAAGGCACTTTTAAAATTTTCATTTTTGACCATAATCGATGGGTCCAGGGCTTAGGTAATTTCTCATACACCACAAAACCGTTGTAACTCCTGTTCAAAAATCATGCTCCGAAATGAACTTTTTTCATCTCAGGGATTCATTTTGGGATGGTAACTAAAGTTTAAAGCAGAAATTGGGGCACTTTTAAAATTGTCATTTTTGACCAAAATCGATAGGTCCGGGGCTTAGGCAATTTCTCATATGCCACAAAACTGTTGAACCTTCTGTTCAAAAATCATGCTCCGAAATGAAATTTTCATCTCAGGGATTCATTTTGGGATGGTAACTAAAGTTTCAAGCAGAAATTGGGGCACTTTTAACATTTTCATTTTTGACCAAAATTGATGGGTCCGGGGCTTAGGAAATTTCTCATATGCCACAAAAACTTTTAAAATTCCTGTTTGAAAATTATGTTCCGAAGTCAACTTCTGTCACCTTAGTGATACATTTTGGGATGGTAACTAAAGTTTAAAGTAGAAATTGGGGCACTTTTGGACTATTCATTTTTGACCAAAATCAATGGGTCCAGGGCTTAGGTAATTTCTCATACACCACAAAACCGTTGAAGCTCCTGTTTAAAAATGATGCTCCGAAGTCAACTTTTTTCATCTCAGGGATTCATTTTGGGATGGTAACTAAAGTTTCAAGCAGAAATTGAGGCACTTTCAAAAATTTTATTTTTGACCAAAATCGATGGGTCCGGGGCTTAGGAAACTTCTTGTTTGCCACAAATCTGTTGAACCTTCTGTTCAAAAATCATGTTCCGAAATGAACTTTTTTCATCTCAGGGATACATTTTGGGATGGTAACTAAAGTTTCAAGCAGAAAATAAGGCACTTTTAAAATTTTCATTTTTGACCGTAATCGATGGGTCCAGGGCTTAGGTAATTTCTCATACACCACAAAACCGTTGTAACTCCTGTTCAAAAATCATGCTCCGAAATGAACTTTTTTCATCTCAGGGATTCATTTTGGGATGGTAACTAAAGTTTCAAGCAGAAATTGGGGCACTTTTAAAATTTTCATTTTTGACCAAAATTGATGGGTCCGGGGCTTAGGGAATTTCTCATATGCCACAAAACTGTTGAAGCTTCTGTTCAAAAATCATGCTCCAAAATCAACTTTTTTCAAATCAGGGGTTCATTTTGGGATGGTAACTAAAGTTTCAAGCAGAAAATAAGGCACTTTTAAAATTTTCATTTTTGACCAAAATCGATGGGTCCGGGGCTTAGGAAACTTCTTCTTTGCCACAAAGCTATTGAACCTTCTGTTCAAAAATCATGCTCCGAAATGAACTTTTTTCATCTCAGGGATTCATTTTGGGATGGTAACTAAAGTCTAAAGCAGAAATTGGGGCACTTTTAAAAACTTCACTTTAGACCAAAATCGATGGGTCCAGGGCTTAGGTAATTTCTCATACACCACAAAACCGTTGAAGCTACTGTTTAATAATTCATGCTCCGAAATGAACTTTTTTCATCTCAGGGATTCATTTTGGGATGGTAACTAAAGTTTAAAGCAGAAATTGGGGCACTTTTAAAATTTTCATTTTTGACCAAAATCGATGGGTCCGGGGCTTAGGGAATTTCTCATATGCCACAAAACTGTTGAAGCTTCTGTTCAAAAATCATGCTCCAGAATCAACTTTTTTCATATCAGGGATTCATTTTGGGATGGTAACTAAAGTTTCAAGCAGAAATTGAGGCACTTTTAAAAAAAATATTTTTGACCAAAAATCGATGGGTCCAAGGCTTAGGTAATTTCTCATACACCACAAAACCGTTGAAGCTCCTGTTTAAAAATGATGCTCCGAAGTCAACTTTTTTCATCTCAGGGATTCATTTTGGGATGGTAACTAAAGTTTCAAGCAGAAATTGAGGCACTTTCAAAAATTTTATTTTTGACCAAAATCGATGGGTCCGGGGCTTAGGAAACTTCTTGTTTGCCACAAATCTGTTGAACCTTCTGTTCAAAAATCATGTTCCGAAATGAACTTTTTTCATCTCAGGGATACATTTTGGGATGGTAACTAAAGTTTAAAGCAGAAATTGGGGCACTTTTAAAATTGACATTTTTGACCAAAATCGATGGGTCCGGGGCTTAGGGAATTTCTCATAAGCCACAAAACTTTTGAAGCTCCTGTTCAAAAATCATGCTCCGAAATGTACTTTTTTCATCTCAGGGATTCATTTTGGGATGGTACTAAAGTTTAAAGCAGAAAATAATGCACTTTTAAAATTTTCATTTTTGACCAAAATCGATGGGTCCAGGGCTTAGGAAACTTCTTGTTTGCCACAAATCTGTTGAACCTTCTGTTCAAAAATCATGTTCCGAAATGAACTTTTTTCATCTCAGGGATTCATTTTGGGATGGTAACTAAAGTTTAAAGCAGAAATTGGGGCACTTTTAAAATTGACATTTTTGACCAAAATCGATGGGTCCGGGGCTTAGGGAATTTCTCATATGCCACAAAACTGTTGAAGCTCCTGTTCAAAAATCATGCTCCGAAGTCAACTTTTTTCATCTTAGGGATTCATTTTGGGATGGTAACTAAAGTTTATAGCAGAAAATAAGGCACTTTAAAATTTAAATTTTTGACCAAAATCGATGGGTCTGGGGCTTAGGTAATTTCTCATATGACACAAAAAACAATTATATTTCCTGTTTGAAAATCATGCTCCGAAATCAACTTCTGTCACCTCAGTGATACATTTTGGGATGGTAACTAAAGTTTAAAGCAGAAATTGGGGCACTTTTAACATTTTCATTTTTGACCAAAATCGATGGGTCCAGGTCTTAGGGAATTTCTCATATGCCACAAAAACTTTTAAAATTCCTGTTTGAAAATGATGTTCCGAAATCAACTTCTGTCACCTCAGTGATACATTTTGGGATGGTAACTAAAGTTTAAAGTAGAAATTGGGGCACTTTTGGACTATTCATTTTTGACCAAAATCAATGGGTCCAGGGCTTAGGAAATTTCTCATACGCCACAAAATGGTTAAAGTTCCTGTTTGAAAATCATGCTTCGAAATCAACTTCTGTCACCTCAGTGATACATTTTGGGATAGTAACTAAAGTTTAAAGCAGAAACTGGGGCACTTTTGGAATTTTCATTTTTGACAGAAAATCCATGGGTCTGGGGATTATGGAATTTCAATCAAAAGAATCTGTGGTTTGAAACATGTGCAGAATAACTGGCAACAAAACTATGACAATAACCAATTAGCAAAGACAGAAATGCTAACGATATTCGAGTTGGGAACATTACAGCCAGGTGGACTCAATTTGGATTTCGAAATCAAAAGGTTTTTGTAAAATATGCACTGTGTCACTTTATAACGATTCATATCATTCTGCACTTTGTAAATTATAATGTGGTTTAGTTTGTCTATAAATTTAAAACTGATTTACGTTTTTTTTCTTTGAGGTCTTCCTACGAAAAATCTGTAAATCCTCCAAACAGAATTTAATTATAGGGCATGAGAACGGGACTTCCTTAATTACTGCTGCTGTTGTCTAGCAATTAGGAAGGCCAATCCCGGCCCGTTTCTTCAATACCGGGATTCGGGATTGAAAAATAGTCAATCCCAGGATTCCCGGGATTGCAGTAGGGACCAGTGAAGGTTGTAGGGAGCAGCGCTAGAGGAAGGGTGTAGGTAGCAGTGCGGGAGGGAAGGGAGGGTGTAGGTAGCGGTGCGGGAGGTAGGGTGGGGGTAGGTAGCGGTGCGGGAGGGAGGGTGTAGGTACTGGTGCGGGAGGGAGGGTGTAGGTAGCGGCGCAGGAGGGTTGGTACTGGTGCGGGAGGGAGGGTGGGTGTAAGTAATAAAACTTACTATTAGGCGGGCGGCCACAGCAGCCATGGACACACTGAACACGGCGGCATTTCAAATGAAGCGCCGGCCACCAGCCAACCAGAGCTGGCGGACCAGCAGCCAATCAGGGAAGCAGCCGCAGCAGTCGCTCCTGATTGGCTGCCGCTGCTGCAGCAGCTTCCCTGATTGGCTGCCGGTCCGCCAGCTCTGATTGGCTGGCAGCCGGCACTACATTTGAAGTGCAGCCACGTTCAGCTTGTCCATGGCTGCAGCGGCCGCCCGCCTAATAGTAAGTGTTATTACTTACACCCGCCCTCTCGCGCCGCTACCAACCCTCCCACACATGCGCACTGTAATCCCTTGAATCCCGGGATTGGAGGCTCCAATCCCGGGATTCAAATCCCGGCATTTTTGGGCCCAAATCCCGGGATCCCGCCGATCCCGATCCCGAGATTGGCCTCCCTACTAGCAATGAATGACACAACCGGAAATGACGGGCTGGGAGCCGCTGGTTGCCTGGCAGCGGCATATTAATTCGGAAATGACGTGACGCAGCACTTACATCGGGGCTGACATTGACGAACTGACTGGTTGCCGTGACAACGATGCTGCACAGTTTACAATCACGGACAAATAGGTGTTTCTTGTATAGGGATCAGCTGTGCAGCGTGTTGTATGCTGGAAGTAGGAGGGCTATTTAAACTGGACCATTTGGGCATGAGAGTTTACAGCATCTGGGGACCTTGATAAAGACCCTAGAAGGGGTAGAAATGCAGTGGACCTGACTTTTATCCACACGGGGGCAGAGCTGTATGCAGACCTTGCAGTTGTGAAGTTGTGAGCTGGGACAGTGGATCCGGAGCACACTTAACCAGGTGTTACTTGAACTGTCTATATACAGTTCACATCACCTCCGGTAATTGTGACCATTTCTGATCCTTTGTGGATGGATGTTGTATAAGAGAATTTTTAAGAGGATTATATGTCAATTTGAAAATGCCCAAACTTTTTAACTGTATGTTATATGTGTTATTAAAACTTAGTTCACTATATACACTCATCTCCTTTCTATTGAGCCGAAGTCTATCGTGCCAAGGAGTGAGGATCATATCAACCATTAACATAAGATTAACTAATGTTGATCAGAAAATACACCTGTGGACACAGTTGTTGTAGTAGATAGAAAGGAGATTTTATATGCTTCGGTTGATTTGTATTCAAGCCAAGGGAACCAAATAGCTGTGAATACAGTATGTCTACCCATTGAGAACAACAATAATTCTTCCATACTCATAAAGTAATCCAATTTTGAGAACCAATATTTATATGTAGGAGGAGAAGGGGATTTCCACAATGCTGGAATACCCGATCTTGCAGCATTGCTGAGGTGGCATAAGAGAGATCTCGTGTAGGCAGAGACCAGCATTGGGGCCCAATAACCAAAACGCTGGTCCAGTGGGGATTATTGTATTCAAAATATCTTGCAATATATTTTAATGTGTTCCAAAAAAGAGTCAAATGGGGGTATTCCCACCACACATGGAGCAATGTACCAACTGCAGAGGAGCATCGCCAGCATGTATTGGAGATGGAGGGGTACATGGCATGAAGAAGTGAGGGACACCTATACCAATGCAATAAAACTTTATACTGAGCCTCCCTAATCTGGATACAAACAGAACTTGCATGCGCTTTAAGAAATCTAGATTCCCAATCCTTTTTGGGGATAGTTAGACCTAAGTCCCTTTCCCAGGCCATCGCATAATCAGGAATAGTGGTAGAGTGCGAACTTTGTAGGAACTTATAGAGAGAGAGTAGAGACTATGTGGGAAGGAGATTGGAGGACATGCAAAGCCTTTCAAAAGGTGTCAAGTCTCTGGCCGTTAATTTCGACCTATTATCCATGTTCAGAAAGTGCCTAACTTGTAGATATTTTCAAAAATCATTTTGTGGGATATCCCATTTAATTTGGGTCTCAGAAAATTGTCTTACACTATATGAAGTTGTGAGGATACGGATTCTCAGATCACTCAGGTAAACAGTTGAGTAAATGGGCAAATACCCTTTATTGTAAATATACACATACAGTACACTAAAACAGTAACTATTACATGCCAGGATGGTATCTCACTTACTAGGTCCCCACAACAGTATAGGATTACAGATGTATGCAGAAGTATCTATATAGCAGAGCCAACAAGTCTGCACTCCCAGGAAAAGCTTGTCATCCAGTTCACGTCCAGTAGCCTTTTTTAAATGAGAGGATAACAACCATGCTTTTAGGCCTCATCACACTGGAAGCGCTATCCTACCAGTAGCTTTCAGAAGCAATACACCTCATTCCTCTCAGGTCAAGTACTCCACACTCTCTGACCTTCTGTCCAGATCTCAGTTCACAAGAGCCCACTCCTCTTGTTATACCCTCCCCTGTCTTTTCATCATACAAGCTGGTCAGTCAGGAGGTCACAGAGGACTGGAGATGAGGTGTCTGGGCTCCTGTACACAATGGGGTGTATAGGATCAGATTACCTGCAGCTCCATACAGAAACTGTTTACTACTGAACCTACTCATCCTAATCACATCTGAGTGTATAGCTAGGGGACTTACATTACAATGAACTGATTTAACTATGTTACTAACACTCTGGCATACAATCACACACATTGCACACAGTATAACCAAATAACCTGCATATTCTTAATATAGCAGATAAAACATATCTGTACAATATAATAACACAATACAATACAATATTGCCTAGCATATGACTAATAACATAATGGCAATTAGTGGAGTCCATGGTTAGGACCAGGGCTAGGAAATTAACCGCATGTATTTCACCACTGTGCGACACGATGCGCCAGCTGTGTCATCACATTACCTTCCCCTTTTTTCTAGCCCTGTCTTGGGGTAGCTTAAGCTTGCGGAGATCAGTGGCACTCTCCTACAGTGGCACTCTCAGACAGTCTGGGCCCCGTCATAACAATGACTGGCTGGAATCTCCTGAGGGCCCGGTGGTTTGTGAATAGCATTTTACAGTTTGTAGGGAGACCACCAGTGTCCCATGTCCACAGTCTTTGGCAATTATCAAGAGACTTGCATGGGGATTTCTTTCCCCGTTCTGAAGGGTGTGTGACCCACAGTACATAAATCAATAAAGTCTTACCAGGGTCCGGTGGAAACGTGATCAGCAGTCCATAGTTATTGTATTTTTCCCTGGTGTCCCATCCAAATACATTAATCAAAGTCCCATTTGGAGACAGCCGCTGGGTTGGGCTAACAGCCTGTGCAACAGTGTAATCCAATAAATCCAATAACTGTGCCTGGGTACTTTATAATTCCCCTACACCCAATTGGGTAGCCTCATATTTCAGATTGACGCAGTTTCCCTCCGTAAACAAAATCTGATATCTGGGGCCCTCACTCTCCCTCCCCAAAGTATTCCCTGGGAACCCCACTTCCATCACTTCTGGTGCATCAGGACAGTGGCTTTCCTCCCCCAAACATGAACCACGGGTATGGTAATTGGCAGGGCACAATGCGGATTCCTCCATGCCAGAAGTTTCTTCTGTGCTATTTGGGGTAAATGCCTCCTCCTGCCTGGCTGGATAACTTGTGGGATTCCTCTCCAAGTCTTGTATGCTTTGGCCTGGAGTGCAATCCGCTCAGCTCCCTTGTGTGTACCCATCAACTTGACCATGGTTGTACTGGAACATGGATGTAGGTTCACAGGGACAGTGGCATTATCTTCTCCATTCACTGCATTCACCGTTACATGTCCTGGCTGAACATCAGTATCCTGGTTAGAGTCAGTCATTTCACCTTGCACACAATGCCAGTCCAAAACACATTCAGGTGCCTTAGAGTAGAGCAACATGTTCTTTTCCATCTCCTGAGCTGATGTTATTTTCACCATGTCTGATACCTAGATTCTCTCTGAGTCACAGGGCAGGTTCAGGCATTCAGACTCCTTATTATCAAGTTCACTAAAGGGGAACAGACCTCCAGAATCTTCTGCGAGAGATTAGGTAGCTGGGGATACACTGGGCACCTCCTGCCCACTCTTTTCTGATAAAATAACTGGGGCAGCCATGGACATTGCTTCACAATAGGCCTCCCTCAGCCAAATATACTGATCAGCCTGAAGTGAGACACTGTCTGCACTAGCCATGCTTATAGCTGTTACATTACCATCTATTGCTGCCCTCACATAGATCTCCTCTTCCACACAGTCCTTGTAGCTCTCTTCACAACTGGTTATTAGATCCCCATCTTCCACTTCTGCAAATGGGAAGGCATAGTGCATCTCCTCCTGGGGTGTCTGAATGACAGACCCCAATTTCTTCTCATTTTCAGTACCTTCCCCCAGTATAGCATATGGGATCACTAAAAGCTCAGAAGATCTACAACTCATCCGTTCCTCGGATTTTCCTTGTATAGGGTAGTGCAGGGCAGCATTCACTGCACTTACCTGCTCTGTATGACCCGGACACCACTGTCTCCTGGGGTAGTCCAACACGACCTGCTCCCTGGTTTGTTCACGTCATCTCAGTGTGGATTCCATCAGCCGACGGCTCGAGCTATCCATCCTCTGACCCAGTCACTGGCTCTGCAAATCTCCTCTGTATGAAACGTCAGACGTCATGTTGCGTTGCTGACACCTGCCCTGGGGTACATCCTGATGGGACAGGGCAGTCTATAGAATGGTGGCTGCTGGTGCAAGAGTTCGCACTGTAGGACTGTTGTCTGGTAGTCCCAGCACCTCCTTTATTACCCACATCTGATCATTGGGTGTCACGCCATCTCCCAGCGCTTCTAGACGGGTCTATAATACCTCCGGTGTCCTATCAAACTTTTCTCCAGCCTTCCCCTCTCTATGGGCTTTCAGACGGGGTTGTACTAACCCTTGGGATCCCACCTCCGATCCACCCCTCTCACTGCGGTTACTGGCATCGAATGTCTCGGCTGTAGGTCTCAACCACTCCGTCACTTGTTCCTCCTCATCTGACTCCTCAGAGTCCTCCTCCTCATCACAAGGGTGTTCTTGATCCCATTGCAGCAATTTTGCAATTAATAATTCCTTTACATCTGTTGTGGTCACCTTAATACCTTGTGCTCGACAGACCATATGCAGGAATCTCTTGTTGAGGTTTTTGTACCGCTCTGTTTCTGCCTCCATACTGCTGACTTTCCAAACGTACCAACAACTTTTCAGCAAGATACCTGGCTACTGTGTGCCAAACTGTTTACAAGGCTCTTAGATGCCCTCCGCTGACACCTCTCACAGCCTTACCCAGGGTAAACTGGGACTGAGTGACCCCACTGCTTGCCACCAATTGTGAAGATATGGATTCTCAGACCACTCAGGTAAACAGTTTAGTAAAGTGGCAAATGCCCTTTATTGTAAATATACACACACAGTACACTAAAACAGTAACTATTACATGCCAGGATGGTATCTCACTTACTAGGTCCCCACAACAGTATAGGATTACTGATGTATGCGGGAGTATCTATATAGCAGAGCCAACAAGTCTGCACTCCCAGGAAAAGCTTGTCATCCAGTGTCCACAATGCATCCAGACACAATCCTCACTCAGCACACTGGCAGCCTTGTCCTCAGTGCACGTCCAGTAGCCTTTTTGAAACGAGAGGACAACAACCATGCTTCTAGGCCTCAGCACACTGGAAGCGCTATCCTACCAGTAGCTTTCAGAAGCAATACACCTCATTCCTCTCAGGTCAAGAACTCCACACTCTCTGACCTTCTGTCCAGATCTCACCTCACAAGAGCCCACTCCTCTTATTATACTCTCCCCTGTCTTTTCATCACACAAGCTGGTCAGTCAGGAGGTCACAGAGGACTGGAAACGAGGTGTCTGGGCTCCTGCACACAATGGGGTGTATAGGATCAGATTACCTGCAGCTCCATTCAGAAACTGTTTACTACTGAACCTACTCCTCCTAATCACATCTGATTGTATAGCTAGGGAACTTACATTACAATGAACTGTTTTAACTATGTTACTAACACTCTGGCATACAATCACACACATTGCACACAGTATAACCAAATAACCTGCATATTCTTAATATAACAGATAAAACATAACTGTACAATATAATAACACAATACAATACAATATTGCCTAGCATATGACTAATAACATAATGGCAATTAGTGGAGTCCATGGTTAGGACCAGGGCTAGGAAAGTAACCGCATGTATTTCACCACTGTGCAACACGACGCGCCGGCTGTGTCATCACAGAAGTCACCAGCTGGCCACCCCTGAAGAGACCCACACCCATCCATCCGGAAAAGTAGGAGAGAGAAAGACCTGGGGGAAAGCTGGGATTAGCCAAAAAAGACATCAGTTGGCCAAATTCAGAGGAAATATATTCAGAATGTCTCAAAAGTCTCCATAAGGTCAAAGGGGGGGTAATCGTCGGATGGGGCAAGGAGGTTTAGGTAGTTGGGGAAGCCAAGGGAATATCTCAGTGTGTTGTCGCATATAGCTGCCTTCAATCACTTCCCATTGTTTAATATCCCTATTTCTTGTCCAATCCAGAATCATGCTCAGAATGACAGCACAATAGTAAGTCTTAATATTGGGCAATTGGAGACCCCCAGAGGAAGAGGATCGTGTGGGAACAGAGTGTTTAATTCTAGGTCTCTAGCACAACCAAATTAATTGTCTGATCAGGAGCTGGACAAATTTAAACCAAGACTCAGGGATATGGATTGCAGAGTCTGAAGGAGATAGAGTATTGAAGGGAGCATATTCATTTTAACTACATTCATTCTTCAAAGCCAAGAGAGTGGTTTAGAGTGCCATCTGCAAAAGTCATTTCGATTTGTACAAAGAAGGGGCATGAAGTTAATGGAGAACAAGTGGGTGGGGTCTCACAATAGTTTAACCCCCAGATATGTTATCAACATTGAGGACCATGAGAATGGAAACGCCTGTCTGAGGCCTACAATCGTAGAAGAAGGGGCTCAAATATTAAGGGCACTATATTTCGAGACATTTATTTTAAAATTTGACAAATTACTAAAAGTCTCAAATTCATGCATTAAGTGCGGGGTAGAGATAGTAGAATGAGATACAATAGCTAATACGTCATCCGCAAACAGGGCTAGTTTGTATTCCTCTCCATCAACGAGAAGGCCTGAATTGTTAAGATTAGCCCTAATGGCCCTGGCTAGGGCTTCGATGCAAAGAACAAATATCAACGGGGACAGAGGACACCCTTGCCTTGTACCATTATGGATGGTGAAAGGATCTAATAGAGAGTAGTAGCTCACTCTGACTCTAGTCGTGGGAGTTTTGTACAGTGCCAAAATTCTATTAAGAGCAAGGGGATCCAATCCAATGTGCACCAGCACCGCCCTCATGAAAGTCCAATTAACCCTATCAAATGCTTTTTTAGCATCGGTTGAAAGCAGTATAGTAGGAATGCGCTGTTGAGAGGCCAAGTGAATAAGATTCAACACTTTAGTAGTGTTGTCTTTGGCTTCTCTCCCAAGAATGAACCCCATCTGATCCAGGTGAATCAATGAAGGGAGCAGTTTATTTAATCTACTTGCCATCAATTTGGAGAATAACTTTAGGTCGACATTCAATAGCGAGATAGGTCGGTAGCTGGAGCACACCGAAGGATCCTTACCCTGTTTCAGAAGAACCGTTATATGAGCCTCCAGTGAATGTCGAGAAAAATAAGACGTAGCACAAATGGAGTTAAAAGCCTGAAGTAGCATACGGGCAAGGGTGACTTTAAATGTTTTATAGTATGCTATAGTGAAACCGTCTGGGCCCGGGCTCTTGCCAGATGGAGACGAGGAAATGACCTGCTCAACTCCATGAAGGGTGAAGGGTAGTTCCAATGCTTCCCTATCTAGGGGTGAGAACATAGGAAAAGCCACTGATAAGAGATAAGCCCTAATTTGTGTGAACGAGGGTGTTATGATTCCAGCACTCTGGTCTGAGGAGATTTTATAACAAGGACCTGAGCACTGGAACGTAATGCAGGGAAAGGAAGTGGGAATGGAAAATAGCCCCTTGCGCCCTAACTCCGTTGTCTCGCCCGTGTTATCAGAAATCCCTTGCGAGACTATGGTTGCTTGAGCCCATGGCAGCCGCGTTTGAAGGGCAGATTACGTCTGCCCAACTCCGATGCCCCCTCAGGTCTTAATGGGAGACAAAGGGAAATCCGAGACAGGGTGATGACAAGGGGCCCTCTAACTCAGCAACAAGGCCAGGGGCTAAGGTAACTTAAAACTAGAATATGTGTGGAAAAACCGCCAGGGAAAAGGACAACCAAAATACCCACTTGTCCACTCTCCTACCCGGCACCGCCGAGTTCCGGAGAGGACTTGTGGAAGCGGTACCCTCCGCAAATGCTCCGAAACAGAATACAAAAATAAAACGGGCTGAGCCGCAGCACACGGCAGAGCCGCAACTCACGAACACCACACGAGATTATCTGGCGACCGTGGCGGACAATAGAGGACCAGAGACTTCTTGGGATGAGATGACAACTCCAAGATTCAGGAACCCCGAGGACAGGAATGACCGGACACAGCAGGACTGGAACAGACGTTCAGCAAACCTAAGCAGCATGCAGGAAGCTATTACCGGCGTCTGTGTGAAGCACTGAGATAGTATTTAACAGGGAGTCCTCCAATCAGATGTTACAGAGCCAAATTAGAAAACATGCCGTGCAGCTGCCAGGCTGCACGAGCAGAAACAAGTGTGTGTATGATTTATTGATTGACCCAGCAATGGGGAACGCGGTCCGCCCGTGGCGTCCCCGTTGCTAGGGTCCGGGCGGATCAGCACGCCTGGCGTCCCTGCATTGCTAGGGAGCCGGCGGCTACGCGCGCACGGCGTCCCAGCGTTGCTAGGGACCCGGCGGCTAGCACGCTCGGCGTCCCTAGTAGCTAGGCGCCGGGCCGCGAGGACATCGCGGACCCCGGCGCCTAACAGAGGGAGGATGATTTGAGTTGCTAGTGCTAGCAGCCAAGTTGTATAACGTAGAGTAATATTGCCGAAAGCAGTTTGCTATTTCAGGGGTTTCAAAGAAGGGTAGGCCCTTGTCATCTTTCATTTAATTAATAAAGGATGCCGCATATTGTGTGCAGAGAGATTGGACCAACAAGCTGCCAGGCTTGTTTCCCCGTTGATAATACCGACATTTACATTTACGAATAGAGTGTTTAATTTTATGCAAAAGTAATTTATTCAATTGAGTACATGCCTCCGTCAGTTCTATATACACTGTCTCAGACTTAGAGGATTTGTGGGAAGTCTCCAGAAGTTCAATTTGCTGCAGGAGATGTGCAATTAGTTTTTTGTTTTTTAAATTATGACCCAAGTTGAATGAGTTTGCCCCTGAGAACACACTTATGTGCCTCCCAAAGTATAATTCTAGAAATATCTGTTGAATCATTTAGAGTTATATAATCGGCCAACACCTTATCAAGCTCAGTCTTACAGTACACATCCTGCAGCAATGATTTCTTAAGACGCCACGACCAGTGTCCGAGGGAGTGGGGCGGTACCGACAGGGTCATGGACACACGGGCGTGATTTGACCAAATGATCGGCCCAATATACGCATCTAAAAGTAAAGAAAGGTGTCTGTCGCTCAGGAAAAGATAGTCCAGGCTGGAGTAGACCCGATGAGGGTGGGAGTAGAAGGAATAATCTCATCCAGTAGGGTATCGGCCAGCTGGTGTTCATGGAAGGCTCTCCGAACCCATCAATGTTTATGTTTTGAAAATCTAGGGGAATTAGTAGAAGTGTCTGGGAGTGGGTCCATGGCCCAATTAAAGTCACCACCCATTACTATAATGCCCTTCATTAAGGAGGCTATTTTTGTGAGATAGGAAGTGAAAAACTGAGATTGTGCGTGATTTGGCGCGTAAACAACAACAAAAGTATAGGCTTGACTAAAAATCGAGCAGTTTAGTAGAAGTAATCTCCCTGGGACTATTTTGTGTACCGACACTTCCGAGAGGTGAAGACGGTTTGAAAATAGGATCGCTACGCCTTTGGTCTTCCCCTCAGGACTATTATTATAAAAAACAGCCGGATAATAACAATTAGGAAGGGATGGACTATGAGTCTCAATTTTAAAATGCATCTCTTGTATAAGAGCAATATCAATCTTATCTGACCAAAGGGATCTCAATTTTTGATCATTTTTCTGGAATGTTAAGACCCTGAGCATTGAGCAAAGCAATTTTGATTTTATCCAACATCGTTAACATGACTAGGAAAGGAGGTCCTTGTATCAGTTACCTCTATAAGGGAGCGGGACAGGGGAGGAGCAGAAAGGAAATAGGAAGAAAGTACAAAGAAAGAAGACAGTAAAGAACAATCAATGAGAACAATGAAAAACCCGCTGTGGGAGCAATGGCATAGGAAGCATACCGTTGCCCCAAGAGACAACAATATAACAAGCGGACAGGGGAACAAGGGAATCGTCATCAGAAGGCACCCTGAAAGGGTCATGCAAAACATCAATATTGTTAATATAGACATCTCAAAGAGGCAGAGAATGCGTAACATACCACACTATGAAAACAATGTAAATAGAGCCCACATACTAACAAACAGACCCAGACAGTAAGGCCGTATTGCCAGTTAGGAAATCTAATGCCCATCAAGTAAGAGAAATTGAGACATCACAGACAGGATATGCCGGCATTTTCAGAATTGTGGCCAGGTACCTACCAACCAGGGCAAAACTTTAGAACAATAAAATGCAAACATACATAAACAATGTGCATCACAGCACACTATGATTACACGATAAACAAAATCCACACAAGAACAAATGTAGATAAACATCGAGGAAGCAATCCTGTAGTTAGAACAGGTCTCACCGCCATTGAAGGTAACTGGAGTCCAGCATAAAAAAGGTAGTCAAACTTCACTGAAAGTTCAGTCAGGTATATCCAGTGTCTGGCAGGAATGGCTGGTCCAAGGTCCTCTTCATTGTGCCTTGTACCTTATGCCAGGAAGGGTGACTAGTAGTACGAACAGGCAGCTCAAACAGTGGAATGACACCTTCCCAATCCGGTAAGCCGATCTTTGGAAGACCCAGGACCAAGCAGAATGAGGCAAACTAAGGATAATGATGGAGGACATGAAGCTTCCCGGACAGGGACACCTGAAGATTGAAAGGGAATCCCCAGCAATACTGCAGTTGGAGTTTACGGAGTTCATGCGTGAGAGGTTTCAAGATTTTGCAATGCTTAAGGGTGTACCAAGATAGGTCCTGGTCAATGTGAATCGCCAATCCACTTAAGTCTACTCTATCCAACTGACGAACTTTGAGCATGATTTCCTTCTTTTGAGTGAAATAGTGAAAGCGACAAATGACATTGCAGGGCTTCACAGTGGAGAGTCCTCTAGGTTTAAGAGCTCGATGTGCTCTATCAAAAGTAATCCCATCACTAGGATCATTTCCCAAGATGTTGTTAAACAATTTGGTAAGGACATCTATCAAGCCGGACTGAGGAACTTCTTCAGACAGCCCCCTTATGCGGAGATTATTCCTTCTTCCCCTATTATCAAAATCCGTCATCCTAGAATGTAATGCCCGAATTTCTGAAGATTGAGCAAAGATGATGTCTTTCAAGAAACTGAAGAGAGCATCAGAGGACTTCTGACCTTCCTCCAGGGTAACAATTCGGTCTGAAAGTTGGGAGATGTCTCACCTAATAGATGTACGTTCACGTCGAATGGTGTCCTGGAGATCCTGCTTAGTTGGGAGGGATTTGATGAAGGTCAATATCTCTTTAAGCTCATTACCACTGCCAGGGTGCATAGAAAATGAGTCGACAGCCAATGGAGTGTTCGGAGAGGTAGATGGAGCAGATGAAGGGCTAGAAGCAAGAGGGGGTAGACTGAAGAAACGGCCTCATGTCTGATTGAGACAGGATGTCTTGTAAGTGAAGTGTATTATTCTTGTGGGAGGATTCTTGTTTCTAACCATAGTGATGAAGCGGAGCAATGAGGTGCAGGGGATGGCCGAAACAGGTATCAGTCAAAAGTGAGATGTCATACCAAGAGATGCCTAGTGAGCGACGACTCCCATTAGTCTGGTGTTACAGAGACATCATGTTACAGAAAGCAATGCTCCCAGCTGTGGATAGCTAAGCACCAGTAATTCCAGCAGGTTGAATAGGGATGTGTATGAAGGCAGACATACCAGTTTCGGACACTAGATGGTGTCAGCGTCACAAGAGAAAATAATAATTCACAGGTGGTGTTGGTATACGGACCCCAGAAACACAATATAAAGTAGTTTAACTTTGGGGAGAACAATTATAAATAACAGTCCTCAGGAACAAGCTTTATATCCCATACAGAGGCATAATATCATAAACATTATGTGGTAAAGCAGAGGTAGAAGTTGCAACAAAGCCGCACCAGCTTCGCAGTTGAGAGCCTTCAGCCTGGGTGGGCGACTGCAGCATGCAGATGTACCCACCAACCCCAAATCGAGAGTAAAACCCCCCCATGGGCTCTGAAGGTGGATCAATACTCAGGGTCCCCCCCCCCCTGACTTCCAGGCTCAGCGTGCACTTGTTAGGAGAGGAGGACGAGTCCTAAGATGGCCGTTGCCTCCCAAAAAATCAGATCAGGCTGTGGGAATCTGCACTCCCCAAGGACTCCATGGTTCATAAATCAATGCAGGGGTGGCTTCGGGAAACACAGCCTTTGGGGAAAGGTGTCTGCACTCACCCACGTCAACAGGCCGACAGCAGGACGCTGGGAGCAGCAGCCGCAGTGCAACACAATGGAGAGGAGGAAGGAAGTGCACCGCCCGGTATTCAGGCTCACAATGCAGTCCTCTGCTCCCCGATGGGACTCCATAAGGGACCGGACGCAGAGGGGGAGACCGCAGGAGTGCTGTAACATGATCCAGATGTCAGCGGCTGCTCCAGGAACGGTGAGAGGGTGTCCGAACCCCGGGGTCACTGCACTGGGTGGTAAGAGGGTACTTTAGGTTTTGGCTCAGCTGAGTGAATAGACAGCAACCCACAAGAGCAGCAGAGTGCTCTCCGGCTCTGCAGCACTATGCCCATGGGACCCAGGAGCACTTAGCAGGTAGCAAGGGAGAAGTGTTGGGCATGTGCAATGTATTTATTAGTATATAATAAGGCGTGCCTAGATGGAGCTCAGTGAGTGCACATCTTCCCTACTCAGACACCAGGCCATGCCCCCCAGGTTCAAGCAATTCGCATTGCTCCGGACTGGCCAAGAAAGGCCTGGTAAGCAGATCTACTGGAGTTGCTACTGGTGGCCCGTGGCCTCTACCTCTTCACGAGGATCTTCTACAACAGGGGCCATTCATCTATCAAGATTTACCACAGCTACTTTTGATGGCATGTAGGTTAAGCATCAGATTCTATCCGAGAAAGGGATTCCGGATACGGTTATTCAAACCTTGATCCAAGCCAGGAAAGGGGTAACGTCAAAGCATTACCACCGTATTTGGAAGAAGTATGTCTCTTGGTGTGAGACCAGGAAAATTCCTGCAGCAGAATTTAAGCTGGGGTGTTTTCTCCTTTTTCTGCAGGCAGGAGTGGATGTGGGCCTACGTTTGGGCTCCTTAAAGGTCCAGATTTCAGCCTTGTCCATTTTCTTCCAGAAGCAATTGGTATCTCTTCCTGAGGTTCAGACTTTTTTGAAAGTGTTCTGCACATCCAATCGCCCTTTGTGTCTCCTACAGCACTTTGGGATCTCAACATGGTTTTGCAGCTCCTCCAGTCGGATTGGTTTGAGCCCTTACATGCAGTGGACATTAAGTTTCTTACGTGGAAGACAGTTACACTGTTGGCTCTGGCTTCAGCCAGGCGGGTGTCGGAACTGGGGCATTGTCTCACAAGAGCCCCTACTTGATTTTTCATGTAGATCCTGCTGAACTCAGAACTCGCCAGCAGTTTCTTCTGAAAGTGGAGTCTGCATTTCATATCAACCAACCTATTGTGGTTCCGGTGTTTACGGACACCACTGCTACCTCTAAATCCCTGGATGTGGTAAGGGCTTTGAGGATCTACATGAAGAGGACGGTGTTAGGCGCCGGGGTCCGCTCGGCCGTGCGGCCCGGCGCCTAGCAACCAGGGACGCCGTGCGCGTTCAGCCGCCGGCTCCCTGGCAACGCTAAGACGCCGGGCGCACGGAGCCGCTCTGACCTTAGCAACGGGGACGCCACGTTCAGCCGCGTTCCCCGTTGCTGGGTCTATTCTCATTACCCTGATTATGTGCTGGCCGTGCAGCATGCAAGCTGCACGGCATTTCTATTTGATTGTCCTGTCTGGATCTTGATTGGAGGGTGCCTGAATAAAGGCACCCTCAGGACTTCTTACAGACGCCGGTGATAGCTTCCTGTTTGCCTGTGTCTGCTGCAGAGAGGTCCCAGTCCCGGTCTTTTCGGTTGTTCCTGTCCTCAGAGATCCTGTACTCGGAAGTTACCATCTGTTCCTGGAGTCTGACCGAGCACCTTTAACATCTGGTGGTGTTCGTGAGTCGCGGCGCAGCTGTGTGTTGCGGCTTGTCCGCTTCTGTTTGTTATTTTGTTTTATTGTGTTTTGGAGCTTTGCGGAGGATTCCGCTTCCACAGATCCACTCTGGTGTCCGGCGGTGCCGGATAGGAGTGTCGGATCAGTGGATCCTTGGTTGTCCTTTTTCCTGGCGGCTAGTCCGCACATACCTTTTGATTTAGTTAGTTAGCTTGTAACCCCTGGCCTGGTTGCTTAGTCAGAGGGCCCCTTGTTATCACCCTGTCTCGGACTTCCCCTTGTCTCCCATTAAGACCTGCGGGGGCATCGGGGTTGGGCAGACATAATCCGCCCTTCGAACGCGGCTGCCATGGGCTCAAGCAACCATAGTCTCGCAGGGGATTTCTGATAACACGGGCGAGACAACGGAGTTAGGGCGCCAGGGGTTACTAGGCTATCCAGCTCCCACAACCAGCTTATTTTCCTGTACTCAGATCCCTGCCATAAGATCTCCTCCGGTCTGGAGTACAGGAATCATAACATTATCACCGGCCCAAAAAGAAAAGATTTAACTTACAGTAAATTTTTTCACCTTTTAGTTGGGAGATTTTTGTCGGCCTTATGAATCCCACCGGTGTTGGGCCAAACCCGGGCCAGCTTCTTGTTAGTCAGATTCAGGAACTTACTCAGATGGTTCAGGATCTGTCCCTCCGGGTGAGGTCACAGGAAGATCTGTTACGGACTTCCCCGAGGGTCATCCCTGAACCAAAAATGCATCTGCCTGACCGTTTTTCTGGGGATAGAAAACAGTTTTTTAATTTTAAAGAATCTTGCAAACTGTATTTTCGTTTAAGACCAGTTACCTCAGGTACAGAGGCTCAGCGGGTTGGGATTATTATTTCTCTACTTCAGGGGGATCCTCAGACCTGGGCTTTTGGTTTAAAGACAGACGATCCGGCCTTATCGTCTGTAGACGCCTTTTTAAAATCTTTAGGGCTATTGTATGACGATCCTGATAGAGAGGCGTCCGCAGAAAGTCAGTTGCGTGCTCTTAGACAGGGTAGGAATCCCGCAGAGAATTATTGTACGGAGTTTCGCCGTTGGTCGAATGACTGTGGCTGGAATGACCCAGCCCTGCGCAGTCAGTTTCGCCTCGGCTTATCTGAATCTATAAAAGACAGTCTCCTCCAGTATCCCGCTCCTGAGACCCTCGATAACCTCATGGAGCTATCTATTAAAATAGATCGTCGGCTCAGAGAGCGGAGGGCTGAAAAAGGGGCCTCTGCCGGGTCCTCTCCCTGGGTTCCTTCCATTCCTGTAGACATAGAGGAGCCTATGCAGATTGGTCTCTCCAAATTGTCTCCGGAAGAAAGAACCAGGAGGCAAAATTATGGTCTGTGTTTATACTGCGGAGGTAAGGGACATTTTGCCCGTAGTTGTCCAAACAAGTTGGGAAACTTCCTGACCAAGTGAATTGTGAGGGGGTTCACTTTGGTCTGCAGCTCATCTCCTCAAATAATTCACTGTTGGTTCCTGCTAAAGTTTCCTATGGCAGCCTCTGTTCCTCGGTCTCTGCTTTTGTGGACAGTGGAGCTGCAGGAAACTTTATGGATTTAACATGGGCCAAGGCCTTAGGTATTCCTCAGCTAACCTTGGGTAGGTGTATCACCATGCATGGTTTAGATGGGAGTCCTTTATCCAATGGGGTTATTTCTCTATGTACGCCTCCTGTTTTGCTCTCGGTGGGAGCTCTACATTCTGAAAAGATTGAGTTTTTCCTTACCCATTGTCCAGCAGTTCCTGTGGTTCTGGGTCACCCTTGGCTGGCCTTTCATAATCCCATCATAGATTGGCAGTCTGGGGAGATCCTACAATGGGGTACCATCTGTGATAAAGAATGTATTACGCTTCCTATCCGAGTAGCTGCCGCCAGTTCCGCACATATTCCTGGGGAATACCAAGATTTTATTGATGTGTTTTCCAAGGGCAATGCGGATATTTTGCCTCCCCATAGGCCTTATGATTGTGCCATTGAGTTAATTCCTGGTGCCACGTTGCCTAAAGGAAGGTTATATGCATTGTCTGGTCCTGAAACTGTGGCCATGAATGAGTATGTGAAAGAAAGCCTTGGAAAAGGGTTTATCAGGCCATCTAAATCCCCTTTAAGTGCAGGTTTTTTCTTCGTAGAGAAGAAGGATGGTTCACTCAGACCCTGTATTGACTTTAGAGCTTTGAATAAAATCTCAGTAAAGAATACTTACCCTCTGCCGCTGATCTCTGTCCTCTTTGATCAGCTACGTTCGGCTGTTATTTTTTCTAAGATTGATCTGAGAGGAGCATATAACCTCATCAGAATCAAGTCAGGGGATGAGTGGAAAACGGCATTTAGTACTCAGTCAGGCCACTATGAGTATCTGGTCATGCCATTCGGCCTATCTAATGCTCCGGCAGTTTTCCAGGATCTCATTAATGATGTGCTCCGTGAGTTTCTGGGAAGATTCGTCGTGGTCTATTTAGACGATATTTTGATATATTCTGACTCCGTAGAACAACATGTCACCCAGGTGCGTCAGGTGCTAAAGAAATTACGTGAAAATCACCTATATGCCAAGCTGGAGAAGTGTGAATTTCATGTCACGGAGGTATCCTTTTTAGGGTACATTATTTCCCCTCGGGGATTCCGAATGGAACCAAAAAAGCTCCAAGCCATCCTTAGTTGGGCGCAACCCACCAATTTAAAAGCAATTCAGCGCTTTTTAGGGTTTGCAAACTACTATAGAAGATTTATTCACTCTTTCTCTGACCTAGTTGCTCCCATTGTGGCACTCACTAAGAAGGGAGCGGATCCTACCAATTGGTCATGTGAAGCTGAGTTATCTTTTCAGGCCTTAAAACAAGCCTTTGTCTCAGCCCCTGTCCTTAGACATCCCAACCCAGAATTACCTTTCATTGTTGAGGTGGATGCCTCGGAGGTTGGAGTAGGGGCTATCCTTTCTCAGAAGGATCCAGATTCCCTTGAGTTACATCCTTGTGCCTTTATGTCCAGGAAATTCTCATCTGCAGAATCCAACTACGATGTTGGTAACCGGGAATTGCTGGCTATTAAATGGGCTTTCGAGGAGTGGAGACATTGGCTTGAAGGAGCAACCCATACCATTTCAGTTTTGACTGATCACAAAAATCTTCAATACATTGAATCGGCTAAACGACTGAATGCCCGACAGGCTCGTTGGGCTTTATTTTTTACTCGTTTCAAATTCATTATCACCTTCAGACCAGGTTCCAAGAATACCAAGGCAGATGCCCTGTCACGCAGTTTCCTTCCGGTTCAAGACAACAGTCCTGTTACTCCCATACTTCCGCCTTCAGTCATTCAGGCAGGTCTCACACAGGATGTTTTTTCCCAATTAAAGCTGCTTCAACATCAAGCTCCGGGAAATACTCCTGCTGGTCGTCTTTTTGTTCCTGAGTTTTTGAGAGCAACTGTTTTGGCGGAATTTCATGATAGCAAAGTTGCAGGGCATCCGGGAATCGCTAAGACTTTGGAATTAGTATCCCGCTCAGTATGGTGGCCTGGTCTTTCCAAAGACATTAAAGAGTTTGTTTTTTCGTGTCAGGTCTGTGCACAGCATAAAGTTCCCCGTTCTTTGCCTATTGGTCAACTTATGCCCTTGAAGGTTCCTCTTAGGCCATGGTCGCATATCTCCATGGATTTTGTGGTGGATCTCCCTCTGTCGGCCGGATGCCGAGTCATATGGGTGGTAGTGGACCGTTTTAGCAAGATGGCCCATTTTATTGCTCTCCCCCGATTGCCATCTGCCCAGGGATTGGCAGTCTTGTTCCTCCGTCATGTTTTCAGACTCCATGGGTTACCCACCGATATTGTTTCTGACAGGGGTCCACAATTCATTGCACAATTTTGGAAGTCTTTTTGTGCTTCGTTAAAGATGAAATTATCATTAACCTCCGGCTATCATCCACAATCCAATGGACAGACTGAGCGAGTTAACCAATCTCTAAAACAATATTTGCGTTTGTACTCGGCCAAACTCCAAAATGACTGGTCTGAGTTTCTTCCATTGGCGGAGTTTGCTTATAACAATGCCTGTCATTCTTCCACCAATGTGTCTCCATTTTTTGCAGTTTTTGGTTTCCACCCCAGAGCTAATTCATTTTTTCAACATTCCTCTGTCTCCTCTCTGGCCCTGACCTCTCATCTTAAACTTATTTGGAAAAAAGTGCACCTGGCTCTCAGAAAAGCAGCTTTCCGGGAAAAAAAAATTTCTGACAGGCTCCGGCGGCCGTGCACTTTTAAAGTAGGAGACAGGGTGTGGTTGTCGACTCGCAACATCAAACTTCGACAAACCTCAGCCAGATTGGGTCCTAGATTTATTGGACCATTTCTCATTATCAAAAAAGTCAATCCAGTTGCTTTCCGGTTACGTTTACCAAAAACTTTACGGATCGGAAATACCTTCCATTGCTCATTGCTTAAACCATATGTTTCGTCCAGCAGATTTCCTCGTAAAAAATCTCAGGGGAGATCACCAGTTAATGTACAGGGTCAGCAAGAGTTCTCAGTTGAGAAGGTTCTCGATTCCAAGTTGTCCCGGGGTCGGATTTATTTTTTGGTGCATTGGAGAGGTTATGGGCCAGAGGAAAGGTCGTGGGTCCTGGATGAAGACCTTCATGCCCCAAAGCTCAAAAGGGCATTTTTTCGTGAATTTCCTCGGAAACCTGGCTTTAGGGGTTCCTTGACCCCTCCTCAAGGGGGGGGTACTGTTAGGCGCCGGGGTCCGCTCGGCCGTGCGGCCCGGCGCCTAGCAACCAGGGACGCCGTGCGCGTTCAGCCGCCGGCTCCCTGGCAACGCTAAGACGCCGGGCGCACGGAGCCGCTCTGACCTTAGCAACGGGGACGCCACGTTCAGCCGCGTTCCCCGTTGCTGGGTCTATTCTCATTACCCTGATTATGTGCTGGCCGTGCAGCATGCAAGCTGCACGGCATTTCTATTTGATTGTCCTGTCTGGATCTTGATTGGAGGGTGCCTGAATAAAGGCACCCTCAGGACTTCTTACAGACGCCGGTGATAGCTTCCTGTTTGCCTGTGTCTGCTGCAGAGAGTTCCCAGTCCCGGTCTTTTCGGTTGTTCCTGTCCTCAGAGATCCTGTACTCGGAAGTTACCATCTGTTCCTGGAGTCTGACCGAGCACCTTTAACATCTGGTGGTGTTCGTGAGTCGCGGCGCAGCCGTGTGTTGCGGCTTGTCCGCTTCTGTTTGTTATTTTGTTTTATTGTGTTTTGGAGCTTTGCGGAGGATTCCGCTTCCACAGATCCACTCTGGTGTCCGGCGGTGCCGGATAGGAGTGTCGGATCAGTGGATCCTTGGTTGTCCTTTTTCCTGGCGGCTAGTCCGCACATACCTTTTGATTTAGTTAGTTAGCTTGTAACCCCTGGCCTGGTTGCTTAGTCAGAGGGCCCCTTGTTATCACCCTGTCTCGGACTTCCCCTTGTCTCCCATTAAGACCTGCGGGGGCATCGGGGTTGGGCAGACATAATCCGCCCTTCGAACGCGGCTGCCATGGGCTCAAGCAACCATAGTCTCGCAGGGGATTTCTGATAACACGGGCGAGACAACGGAGTTAGGGCGCCAGGGGTTACTAGGCTATCCAGCTCCCACAACCAGCTTATTTTCCTGTACTCAGATCCCTGCCATAAGATCTCCTCCGGTCTGGAGTACAGGAATCATAACAGACGGTTTGTCACAGAAAATCTGACTCGCTGTTTGTTCTCTATGATCCCAAGAAAATTGGGTGTCTTGCTTCAGTATTGCCGGTTACGAAAGTACAGGCCCACTCTACTAGGTCTGTGGGTTCTTCCTGGGTGGCTGACCCGGGTTGTCTCGGCTTTACAGCTCTACCGAGCAGCTACTTGGTCAGGTTCGAACACATTTGCTAAGTTTTACAAGTTCGATACTTTGGCCGCTGAGGACCTTCAATTTGGTCAAACAGTTCTGCAGGAACCTCTGCACTCTCCCACCCAGTTTGGGAGTTTTGGTACATCCCCATAGTACTAATGTGGACCCCAGTATCCTCTAGGACATAAGAGAAAATAGGATTTTAATTACCTACCGGTAAATCCTTTTCTCGTAGTTCGTAGAGGATACTTGGTGTCAGCCTGGTGCTTCATTTTCTGCACTGTTACCTGGTTAGGTATTGCTATTGGTTCAGCCATTGCTGTTCCTGTTAAAGTTTTAGTTAGCTTGGCTTTCCTCTTGATTGTGTGTGCTGGTTCGAATCTCACCACTGTTCAGTTAAATACTTCTCTTGAAGTATGTTGGTCTCCTTGGGCACAGTTTCTAGACTGAGTCTGGTAGGAGGGGCATAGAGGGAGGAGCCAGCCCACACTATTAATTTCTTAAAGTGCTCATGGCTCCTAGAGGACCCGTCTATATATGTTGATGTCATTCTGACATTCTGTGCTGCGGCTCCATCACCTCCCCCAGCAGTGCTGCATACTCCCATGGCCGGGTTCCCAGGTACTTGCAGTGGAGGCGCGCCGGTCATCAGGCAAACCACCACTGATGCTCTCCATGATCGCGTGACTGCACATCAGGGAGGAAGTAAGGAGGTCCTTCAGGTGGGACCTACAGGTAATCGCAATCCGGATACTGTACTGCACAGGGACCCCACTATATCCACCAGGGCAAAGAAGCACCGGTCGGATTTACTAAAATCCATTTGATAGAGACTCCACAGTACCTGGTGGTGAGGACCAGCATAGGGGATAAGGCGCTGACCTGTAGTCCCTCCCCCAGCTCTGGGTGCCATCTACTGCTGGAGTTCCCGCTCTGGAGCTGCAGTTCACTCTCCCTCACTCCCTGACAGAGATTTTGGCGCCATCTTCACTACTAAGCGGGCTGATCTCCGGGACTACAGGGCTCTGTCTCCTCTGTAAAGTCGCCTGTCTCATCAGCGCTGTGCATTTACAGGCACTTAAATATTCTACATGTCGTTTTAGACAGTGTTCGTTAAGAACAAGTGTACTGCTATCTGAATATTTTAGTACAAGTATTCTGTGATATACATCCAGTATCTACTGTGCATTGTTGTATCTATACTCATACATATTTATTTGTAGTTATACTAATCCAGTGCAGTTTTATTGTTTATATGTAATAACTTCTGCATTGTACATGTGACTGAGTATGTCTGTAGCTGTTGTGTGGGATTCCATTCTCCTGCATCCCATATTGCTATCACTATATTCTGAACCCTGAGGGGCTAGGTGCATCAGGGTCCCATATATATATATATATATATATATAGAGAGAGAGAGAGAGAGAGAGAGAGAGAGAGATGGAGAGATAGATAGATAGATAGATAGATAGATAGATAGATAGATAGATAGAGTGTTACACAGAATAAACGATAGATAGATAGATAGATAGATAGATAGATAGATAGATAGATAGATAGATAGATAGATAGATAGATTGTTACACAGAATAAACGATTTGGTATTTTTACTGTGTGTTTCAGTCACCTCATACTGCTTAAATCCTCTGTTTGTGCCCTGCAGTACTGGTGCCACGGATTTATCTGAGGGAGACGTTTTAGCTGCTGGTTCAGGCACTGAGTGTCATACACCCAGTCAACATGCAGCACCTGTGGCCAATCAGGACCCACCTTGGGCAGCGTTCTCAAGTATGCTGACTACACTTGTGACATGTCTTACGCCCCCTGTGGGACCTCCAGTGCGATTGCAGCCACATATTGTCCCTGTAGTTAATCTGCCTTGGGCGGACACTCTGTCTACCCAATTACAACAATTAAATCAATCTTTGGTTAGACAAAAGTCTACCCCATGCCCCTCTGAGGCCAAGGGGTCATCTAAACAGGACATTTCTTCCTCACAATCAACTAAAATTTGGGATAATTCTTCCGATGAGGATGGGGAATATACTGACCCGTCAGACACTGATACAGTTGCTTTTGATGAGGAATCTACAACCCAGGTTGATGTTCATGACCTAGTGGAGGCTATTAAGCTAATTCTTCAAATAGATGATGACACTGAGCCTACTACTGCATCTAAGAAACCTGAGAAATTCAAATGCCAGAAGGTTGCTAAAGTAGTCTTACCACATTCTGACCATTTAATTGACATACGGTAGGAATCCTAGTCATCTCCATGAAAGACATTTTTCCTCTCTAAAAAGATGCTAGTGTGTTATCCTATCCCTGTGGAGTTGAGTAACAAGTAGGAAACTCCACCGCCGGTGGACTCTCATGTTGCCCCTCTTGTGGTGTCCTTTACTCTGCCTGTCACCACCATCACCTCACTGAAGGAACTGATGAATAAGCATGTGGAGGGATACCTGAAGTCTATTTATTCTCTTACTGGTGCGGTACATAGACCCACTATGGCAGCCTCCTGGGCTGCAAAAATAATTGAAGCATGGGTTCAGGCAATCGAGGATGAGCTGCCTCAGGATTTTTCTGACACTGCCAGACAATATCTGTCTTATATTACCACAGCCTCCCACTATATTCAGAAGGCAGACTCTGATGCAGGCGTAATGGCGGCCAAGGCATCTACTATGTCTATCCTGGCTCGTCGAATTATGCGGTTGAGGTCCTGGAAGGTGGACCTGGACTCCAATAAAGACCTCCTATTTGGGGAGGATCTGAACAAGATTGTAACTGACTTCGCTACTGCCAAGACTGTTTGTCTCCCAAATACTAATCCTTCTGCTCTGAAGGCTAAGAGTACCACCTTTCGTTCTTTTTGTCCTCGAGGGAAAGCAAAGGCTCAAGCGTATCAGTGAAAGGCTCATGCTTCCAAAACCACTAAGCCTAAATCTAAACAATCCTGGGCCACCCGTCAGCCTGCTTCCAAACAAGTCAAGCCTGCTGTATGATGGAGCTGGACTCCCCCTGGGGATCCCAGGGTGGGAGGCCGAATTCTTAAGTTTGCCCAGGCCTAGTTTAAGACCACTTCGGATGCCTGGGTGCTGGAAGTTGTCTCTCACGGGTACGCAATCTCTTTCAAGAGATGTCCCCCTCGCCAGTTTTGCACAACGATTATCCCTGCAGATCCGTTAAAAGCGCAAGCTCTAAACTTAGTAGTCCAATCCCTCCTGGATACAGGATACAGGAGTGGTAGTGCTGGTACCTCTGTCTCAGAGAGGCATGGGATACTATTCGACCCTGTTTCTAGTTCCGAAGCCAAATGGGTCCTTCCGGCCTATACTCATATACTTTGTAAGAGTATCCAAATTCCATATGGAAACTCTGCGCTCTATAGTGCTGGCCATGGAACCCAAAGACTATAATGGTTTCCCTGGATATATAGGATGCTTACTTGCACATACCTATTGCTATGTCCCATCAGCAATATCTGTGGTTTGCCATTGGCAACCTACATCGTCGATTCCAGGCAATACCTTTTGGATTGACCACAGTCCCTCAGATCTTTACCAAGGTCATGGCCGTGATGATGGCTTTTCTCCGCCATCAGGGAATCAGGATCCTGCCATATCTGGACGATTTGTTGATCCTGGCAAACTCCCAAGAGGTTCTCCTCAGTCATCTGGACCTGATGGTCCAATTCCTACTAGCCCATGGGTGGCTCATCAACTGAAAAAAGTCCTCGCTGGTCCCTACTCGGAGCATGGTGCACCTGGGGACACTGCAGGACACACAGCCATAGACTGTTTCTGTCTCCAGAGTAAGTCCTGAAACTTCAGGACAGGATCAGATACTTCCACTCTTGCCCAAGAGTGTCGATACACTCAACGATGCAAGTACTAGTCCTCATGGTGTCGGCTTTCAACATGGTAGAGTACACTCAATTTCACTCCTGCCCTCTGCAGAGATTGATCCTTTCCAAATGGGACGGCCTGCCTCATCGGATCAGGTCTCAAATTATCTCCTCGATTCCAGAGGTTTGTCTGTCACTGAGCTGGAGGCTACAGGACCAACAGTTGAGCAGAGGCCATACCTTCTGGATCTCCAACTGGGTCCTCCTGACAATGGATGCCAGTATGCGGGGTTGGGTGCGGTGTTGGAGCAACACTCTTTCCCGGGTCGGTGGACCATGGAGGAATCTTTCCTCCCAAAAACATTCTGGAATTGCAGGCAGTGTTCAATGCATTCACACTGGCCCTGCCTCTAGAACAGAACAGGCCTGTTGAAGTACAATCAGACGCCACCACGGTGGCGTACATAAATCATCAAGGCGGCAATCAAAGCCACATGGCAATGTTGGAAGTATCAAAAATCCTTTGTTGGGCGGTACGCCATCTGCCAGCAATATCGGCAGTGTTCATCCCCGGATTTCCTCAGTCGTCAGGACATTCACGCCGGAGAGTGGAGTCTTCATCCGGAAGTCTTTCAACTCCTAGTGGACATGTGGACCTGATGGCATCTCGACACAAGGTTCCGGTTTTTGGATCAAAGACAAGGGATCCTCAAGCAGCATTTGTGGATGCACTGGCAATTCCATGGAACTTACGGCTGCCATACGTGTTTCCTCCAGTGTCACTCCTGCCCAGGGTTCTACGGAAGTTCAAGCAAGAAAGAGGAATACTACTTCTAGTCGCTACAGCGTGGCCCAGACGCCATTGGTTCTCAGACCTGCAGGGTCTATCGATAGAGCGTCCTCTTCTAATTCCTCAACACCCAGACCTCCTCATTCAGGGCCCTTGTGTCTATCCAGACCTGGTCAGACTGGCTTTGACGGCATGGCCCTTGAAGCTTCACTCCTGAGGGCCAAGGGTTTCTCCGAGGCAGTTATTCAAACTATGTTGAAGGCCCACAAACCGGCTTCTGCACAGATTTATTACAGGGTCTGGAACTCTTACTTCACATAGTGTGCTGCTAAGAATTATGATGCCTATTCATTCAGAGCTTCCAGGCTTTTGGCTTTTCTGCAACAAGGCCTAGATTTAGGCCTTCGTTTGGCCTCCCTCAAGGTTCATATATCTGCCTTGTCAGTGTGGTTTCAGAGGAAAATTGCGTCTATACCTGACGTTCATACTTTCACTCAGGGTGTTTTATGGATTCAGCCTCCCTATGTCCCTCCTGTGACTCCATGGAATCTGTCTGTATTCTTAAATGCCCTACAAGAGTCTCCATTTGAACCTCTTGAGTCTGTGGATCTTAAATGTCTTACACTTAAGGTCCTGTTTTTGCTGGCTATTGCCTCTGCTAGGAGGGTGTCGTACTTAGACGCCTTGTCCTGTCATCCACCCTTTCTGATTTTTCACCATGACTGGGCAGTTCTTCGAACTCGCCCTGGTTATCTACCTAAGGTTGTATCATCTTTTCATCTTAACCAAGAGATTGTGGTTCCGGCCTTTATCTCTTCTGGTTTGTCCTCCAAAGAGCGGTCTTTGGATGTGGTAAGGGCTCTCTGTATTTACGTAGAGAGGACTGCTTCTCTCAGGAGGTCAGAAACTCTTTTTGTACTTTTTGGTTTTCACAAACGTGGCTGGCCTGCGAATAAGCAAACCTTGGCCAGATGGATTAGAATGGTGATTGCACAAGCTTATGCACAGGCTGGTCTTCCAGCTCCTGCTGCTATCAAAGCCCATTCTACCCGGTTTGTTGGACCTTCTTGGGCGGCCCGCCATGGCGCGTCCTCTGAACAATTGTGCAAGGCGGCTACGTGGTTCTATGTGCACACGTTCATCAGGTTCTATGCCTTTGATACTTCCTCCTCCCAGGAAGCTTTCTATGGATGCCGGGTTCTTGTACCCGCTATAGTGCATCCCCTCCCATGAGGAACTGCTTTAGTACATCCCCAATGTTATTCCCTGTGGAATACCAGTGTACCCCGCTGCAGAAAAGGAGATTTATTGAAGACTTACCTTTGTTAAATCGCTTTCTGCGAGGTACACTGGATTCCACAGGGCGCCCACCCTGATGCACTTAGGTTCTTTGGGTTTGTATGGCATTAGCTGCTAGTCCCTTCTCCTGTTGTGAGAATGTGGTTCTATGTGACTAACATTTACTGTCTCTTTTACCTGCTTCTGCATTGAACTGGTTAACGAAACTGAGCTCCAGTGCCTGAAGGCGGGGTTATAGAGCAGGCAGTGCAATGGATCCTGGGAACAGTCAAAGCTTTAGCCTGTTGGTGCCTCGGATCAAGATCAAACTCTACACCCCAATGTTATTCCCGATGGAATCCAGTCTACACCCAACTCTACACCTCGATGTTATTCCCTGTGGAATCCAGTGTACCTCACAGAAAGAGATTTAATCATGGTAAGTCTACCATAAAGCTCCTTTTCTAGAATAAATAAAATAATCGTCACAAATAGCACTAAAGGTCATGTTATATAACATGACACAAATTATAATAATACTCACATAAAGGTATTTAATTAATGCACCTCCCTCTTCTTTCTCTTCTTTTTTTTACGATAACACATAATGGCCCTCATTCCGAGTTGTTCGCTCGCTAGCTGCTTTTAGCAGCATTGCAAACGCTAGGCCGCCGCCCTCTGGGAGTGTATCTTAGCATAGCAGAATAGCGAACAAAAGATTAGCAGAATTGCTGCTAAATAATTCTTTGTAGTTTCTGAGTAGCTCCAGACCTACTCCTAGATTGCGATCAGCTCAGTCCGTTTAGTTCCTGGTTTGACGTCACAAACATGCCCTGCGTTCGGCCAGCCACTCCCCCGTTTCTCCAGACACTCCCGCGTTTTTCCCTGACATGCCTGCGTTTTTTAGCACACTCACGGAAAACGCTCAGTTACCACCCAGAAACGCCCCTTTCCTGTCAATCATTCACCGATCAGCAGTGCGACTGAAAAGCGCCGCTGTAGCCACAGCAAAACTGCTAAGTTTTTACTAAAATAACTAAGCGCATGCGCGCTGCGTACCATGCGCATGTGCATTTAGCAGCAAATCGCAGCATAGCGAAAATCGGCAACGAGCGAACAACTCGGAATGACCCCCAATATGTGATAATCACTAGGCAGTAAATCACTTTAATAATAATTAAGACACTGAATATCTTCGCTATAATATTATAATAATGATAAGAATGATAAATAATATACAAATGAACATACTGTAATTAGTGATATATAAAAATATTTCTAATTAACTAATTTATACAGTGAATGTATAATGTATATAAACTAGAGATGAGCGGATTCGATTCGTCGAGATCCGAATCCCCCCGAACTTCACCTATTTTACACGGGTCCGAGGCAGCCTCAGATCTTCCCACCTTGCTCGGTTAAACTGAACGTGGCCGAACGTCATTATCCCACTGTCGGAGATTCGTATTCTATATAAAGAGTCACGTGTTGCCGCCATTTTCACTTGTGCACTGGAGATTGAACGGAGAGGACGTGGCTGCATTCTCTCCGTGAAAAGAATCGTTTCTGTGCTCAGTGTGCTGCAAATATCTGTGCTCAGTGTGCTGCAAATGTCTGTGCTCAGTGTGCTGAAAATATCTACGTTCTCTGCCTGTAAAAAACGCTCTATATCTGTGCTCAGTGTGTTGCAAATATCTGTGCTCAGTGTGCTGCATTGTGGGAACCACCAGTATATAATTATAGTTGTACAGTACAGTAGGCCATTGCTGTATCTTGCAGCTCTGTGTCAAGTATACTATCCATATCTGTGCTGCATTATTGTGAGCAGTATATTGTAGGACAGTGCAGCATTTTGGTGACCAGCGGTATACATATAGTACAGTACAGTAGGCCATTGCTGCATCTTGCAGCTCTGTGTCAAGTATACTATCCATATCTGTGCTGAATTATTGTGAGCAGTATATAGTAGGACAGTGCAGCATTTTGGTGACCAGCAGTATACATATAGTACAGTACAGTAGGCCATTGCTATTGATATATTACAGGCATATAATTCCACACATTAAAAAATGGAGAACAAAAATGTGGAGGGTAAAATAAGGAAAGATCAAGATCCACTTCCACCTCGTACTGAAGCAGCTGCCACTAGTCATGGCCGAGATGATGAAATGCCATCAACGTCGTCTGCCAAGGCCGATGCCAAATGTCATAGTAGAAAGCATGTAAAATTAAAAAAACTAAAGTTCAGTAAAATGACCCAAAAATCTAAATTAAAAGCATCTGAGGAGAAGCATAAACTTGCCAATATGCCATTTACGACACGGAGTGGCAAGGAACGGCTGAGGACCTGGCCTATGTTCATGGCTAGTGGTTCAGCTTCACATGAGGATGGAAGCACTCATCCTCCCACTAGAAAAATTAAAAGACTTAACTGGCAACAGCACAGCAAAGAACTGTGCGTTCTTCTAAATCACAAATCCCCAAGGAGAGTCCAATTGTGTCGGTTGCGATGCCTGACCTTCCCAACACTGGACGGGAAGAGGTGGTGCCTTCCACCAATTGCACGCCCCCTGTAAGTGCTGGAACGAGTACCCACAGTCCAGTTCCTAATAGTCAAATTGAAGATGTCAGTGTTGAAGTACACAAGGATGAGGATATGGGTGTTGCTGGCGCTGAGGAGGATATTGACAAAGAGGATTCTGATGGTGATGTGGTTTGTATAAGTCAGGCACCCGGGAAAACACCTGTTGTCCGTGGGATGAATATGGCCATTGACATGCCTGGTAAAATTACAAAAAAAAATAACCTCTTCAGTGTGGAATTATTTTAACAGAAATGCGGACAACAGGTGTCAAGCCATATGTTGCCTTTGTCAAACTGTAATAAGTAGGGGTAAGGACGTTGACCACCTAGGAACATCCTCCCTTATACGTCACCTGGAGCGCATTCATCAGAAGTCATTGACAAGTTCAAAAACTTTGGGTGACAGCGGAAGCAGTCCACTGACAACTAAATCCCTTCCTCTTGTACCCAAGCTCCTGCACCAACTCCCTCAGTGTCAATTTCCTCCTTAGACAGGAATGCCAATAGTCCTGCAGGCCATGTCACTGGCAAGTCTGACGAGTCCTCTCCAAACTGGGATTCCTCCAATGGATCCTTGAGTGTTACGCCTACTGCTTCTGGCGCTGCTGTTGTTGCTGCTGGGAGTCGATCGTCATCCCAGAGGGGAAGTCAGAAGACCCAGAGGCAGAACTCTGGGAGGCAACGGAGTCAGCTGCCGCTGGGCTCCTGCTTTGAAGGGGGCACCTCTCCTCCTGTTCCATGTGTTCAGCGACATTAATCAATTAAGTTCATTGACAGCAGCCGGTTTCTCTTCCGTAGCAGACTCCCCCACTAGTCACTACACCTTACAAATCACACCCTCTTTATTATAGATACACTGGAAGCAGACAACTTACTGAAGCTATTTGCTCATATAAAGGAAACATGAGAATTCTAACTATATGAAGTTATTTCTCTGACAATTACAAGTAACTTCATGTAGTTATAATTCTCACACTTCCTGTGCAAGAGCAGATATATCCATCAGTAAGGTGCATGCTTCCAGTGCAATAGGTTGTGGGTTCTAATCCTGGGTATGACACTTGCAAATTAATTGTCAGAGAAATAATCAGCATTGTGAGTGACTGAGCAGATCTATGTAGTGTGTGGCTGGACCCCTACATAGATCTGCCTAGTTGCAATGGTTTTGTAGTAGCTTCATGTAGTCAGAATCTGCAGGCTTGCTATACAGGAGCAAGTGTGTGTGTGTGTGTGTGTGTGTGTGTGTGTGTGTGTGTGTGTGTGTGTGTGTGTGTGTGTGTGTGTGTGTGTGTATTAGTGATGTGCACCGGAAATTTTTCGGGTTTTGTGTTTTGGTTTTGGGTTCGGTTCCGCGGCCGTGTTTTGGGTTCGAACGCGTTTTGGCAAAACCTCACCGAATTTTTTTTGTCGGATTCGGGTGTGTTTTGGATTCGGGTGTTTTTTTCAAAAAACCCTAAAAAACAGCTTAAATCATAGAATTTGGGGGTCATTTTGATCCCATAGTATTATTAACCTCAATAACCATAATTTCCACTCATTTTCAGTCTATTCTGAACACCTCACACCTCACAATATTATTTTTAGTCCTAAAATTTTCACCGAGGTCGCTGGATGGCTAAGCTAAGCGACACAAGTGGCCGACACAAACACCTGGCCCATCTAGGAGTGGCACTGCAGTGTCAGACAGGATGGCCCTTCAAAAAAATACTCCCCAAACAGCACATGCGGCAAAGAAAAAAAGAGGCGCAATGAGGTAGCTGTGTGACTAAGCTCAGCGACCCTAGTGGCCGACACAAACACCTGGCCCATCTAGGAGTGGCACTGCAGTGTCACGCAGGATGGCCCTTCAAAAAAATACTCCCCAAACAGCACATGACGCAAAGAAAAAAAGAGGCGCAATGAGGTAGCTGTGTGACTAAGCTAAGCGACCCTAGTGGCCGACACAAACACCTGGCCCATCTAGGAGTGGCACTGCAGTGTCACGCAGGATAACCCTTCAAAAAAATACTCCCCAAACAGCACATGACGCAAAGAAAAAAAGAGGCGCAATGAGGTAGCTGTGTGACTAAGCTCAGCGACCCAAGTGGCCGACACAAACACCTGGCCCATCTAGGAGTGGCACTGCAGTGTCAGACAGGATGGCCCTTCAAAAAAATACTCCCCAAACAGCACATGACGCAAAGAAAAAAAGAGGCGCAATGAGGTAGCTGTGTGACTAAGCTCAGCGACCCAAGTGGCCGACACAAACACCTGGCCCATCTAGGAGTGGCACTGCAGTGTCACGCAGGATGGACCTTCAAAAAAATACTCCCCAAACAGCACATGACGCAAAGAAAAAAAGAGGCGCAATGAGGTAGCTGTGTGACTAAGCTAAGCGACCCTAGTGGCCGACACAAACACCTGGCCCATCTAGGAGTGGCACTGCAGTGTCACGCAGGATGGCCCTTCAAAAAAATACTCCCCAAACAGCACATGACGCAAAGAAAAAAAGAGGCGCAATGAGGTAGCTGTGTGACTAAGCTAAGCGACCCAAGTGGCCGACACAAACATCTGGCCCATCTAGGAGTGGCACTACAGTGTCAGACAGGATAGCCCTTCAAAAAAATACTCCCCAAACAGCACATGACGCAAAGAAAAAAAGAGGCGCAATGAGGTAGCTGTGTGACTAAGCTAAGCGACCCTAGTGGCCGACACAAACACCTGGCCCATCTAGGAGTGGCACTGCAGTGTCACGCAGGATGGCCCTTCAAAAAAATACTCCACAAACAGCACATGACACAAAGAAAAAAAGAGGCGCAATGAGGTAGCTGTGTGACTAGGCTAAGCGACCCTAGTGGCCGACACAAACACCTGGCCCATCTAGGAGTGGCACTGCAGTGTCACGCAGGATGGCCCTTCAAAAAAATACTCCCCAAACAGCACATGACACAAAGAAAAATGAAAGAAAAAAGAGGTGCAAGATGGAATTGTCCTTGGGCCCTCCCTCCCACCCTTATGTTGTATAAACAGGACATGCACACTTTAACGAACCCATCATTTCAGCGACAGGGTCTGCCACACGACTGTGACTAAAATGACTGGTTGGTTTGGGCCCCCACCAAAAAAGAAGCAATCAATCTCTCCTTGCACAAACTGGCTCTACAGAGGCAAGATGTCCACCTCATCATCATCGTCCGATTCATCACCCCTTTCACTGTGTACATCCCCCTCCTCACAGATTATTAATTCGTCCCCACTGGAATCCACCATCTCAGGTCCCCGTGTACTTTCTGGAGGCAATTGCTGCTGGTGAATGTCTCCATGGAGGAATTGATTATAATTCATTTTAATGAACATCATCTCCACATTTTCTGGAAGTAACCTCGTACGCCGATTGCTGACAAGGTGAGCGGCGGCACTAAACACTCTTTCGGAGTACACACTGGAGGGAGGGCAACTTAGGTAGAATAAAGCCAGTTTCTGCAAGGGCCTCCAAATTGCCTCTTTTTCCTGCCAGTATACGTACGGACTGTCTGACATGCCTACTTGGATGCGGTCACTCATATAATCCTCCACCATTCTTTCAAAGGTGAGAGAATCATATGCAGTGACAGTAGACGACATGTCAGTAATCGTTGGCAGGTCCTTCAGTCCGGACCAGATGTCAGCATCAGCAGTCGCTCCAGACTGCCCTGCGTCACCGCCAGCGGGTGGGCTCGGAATTCTTAGCCTTTTCCTCGCACCCCCAGTTGCGGGAGAATGTGAAGGAGGAGATGTTGACGGGTCGCGTTCCGCTTGACTTGACAATTTTCTCACCAGCAGGTCTTTGAACCTCTGCAGACTTGTGTCTGCCGGAAAGAGAGATCCAACGTAGGTTTTAAATCTAGGATCGAGCACGGTGGCCAAAATGTAGTGCTCTGATTTCAACAGATTGACCACCCGTGAATCCTGGTTAAGCGAATGAAGGGCTCCATCCACAAGTCCCACATGCCTAGAGGAATCGCTCTGTTTTAGCTCCTCCTTCAATGCCTCCAGCTTCTTCTGCAAAAGCCTGATGAGGGGAATGACCTGACTCAGGCTGGCAGTGTCTGAACTGACTTCACGTGTGGCAAGTTCAAAAGGTTACAGAACCTTGCACAACGTTGAAATCATTCTCCACTGCGCTTGAGACAGGTGCATTCCACCTCCTTTGCCTATATCGTGGGCAGATGTATAGGCTTGAATGGCCTTTTGCTGCTCCTCCATCCTCTGAAGCATATAGAGGGTTGAATTCCTCCTCGTTACCACCTCTTGCTTCAGATGATGGCAGGGCAGGTTCAGGTGTTTTTGGTGGTGCTCCAGTCTTCTGTACGCGGTGCCTGTACGCCGAAAGTGGCCCGCAATTCTTCTGGCCACCGACAGCATCTCTTGCACGCCCCTGTCGTTTTTTAAATAATTCTGCACCACCAAATTCAAGGTATGTGCAAAACATGGGACGTGCTGGAATTTGCCCAGATGTAATGCACGCACAATATTGCTGGCGTTGTCCGATGCCACGAATCCCCAGGAGAGTCCAATTGGGGTAAGCCATTCTGCGATGATCTTCTTCAGTTGCCGTAAGAGGTTTTCAGCTGTGTGCGTATTCTGGAAAGCGGTGATACAAAGCGTAGCCTGCCTAGGAACGAGTTGGCGTTTGCGAGATGCTGCTACTGGTGCCGCCGCTGCTGTTCTTGCAGCGGGAGGCAATACATCTACCCAGTGGGCTGTCACAGTCATATAGTCCTGAGTCTGCCCTGCTCCACTTGTCCACATGTCCGTGGTTAAGTGGACATTGGGTACAACTGCATTTTTTAGGACACTGGTGAGTCTTTTTCTGACGTCCGTGTACATTCTCGGTATCGCCTGCCTAGAGAAGTGGGACCTAGATGGTATATGGTAACGGGGGCACACTACCTCAAGCAATTCTCTAGTTCCCCGTGAACTAACGGCGGATACTGGACGCACATCTAACACCAACATAGTTGTCAAGGACTGAGTTATCCGCTTTGCAACAGGATGACTGCTGTGATATTTCATCTTCCTCGCAAAGGACTGTCAATTGCTTACTGGAAGTAGTACAAGTGGTCTTCCGACTTCCCCTCTGGGATGACGATCGACTCCCAGCAGCAACAACAGCAGCGCCAGCAGCAGTAGGCGTTACACTCAAGGATGCATCGGAGGAATCCCAGGCAGGAGAGGACTTGTCAGACTTGCCAGTGACATGGCCTGCAGGACTATTGGCTTTCCTGGGTAAGGAGGAAATTGACACTGAGGGAGTTGGTGGTGTGGTTTGCAGGAGCTTGGTTACAAGAGGAAGGGATTTACTGGTCAGTGGACTGCTTCCGCTGTCGCCCAAAGTTTTTGAACTTGTCACTGACTTATTATGAATGCGCTGCAGGTGACGTATAAGGGAGGATGTTCCGAGGTGGTTAACGTCCTTACCCCTACTTATTACAGCTTGACAAAGGCAACACACGGCTTGACACCAGTTGTCCGCATTTCTGTTGAAATAATTCCACACTGAAGAGCTGATTTTTTTTTGCATTTTGACCAGGCATGTCAATGGCCATATTCCTCCCACGGACAACAGGTGTCTCCCCGGGTGCCTGCCTTAAACAGACCACATCACCATCAGAATCCTCCTTGTCAATTTCCTCCCCAGCGCCAGCAACACCCATATCCTCATCCTGGTGTACTTCAACACTGACATCTTCAATTTGACTATCAGGAACTGGACTGCGGGTGCTCCTTCCAGCACTTGCAGGGGGCGTGCAAGTGGTGGAAGGCGCAAGCTCTTCCCGTCCAGTGTTGGGAAGGTCAGGCATCGAAACCGACACAATTGGACTCTCCATGGGGATTTGTTATTTCGAAGAACGCACAGTTCTTTGCTGTGCTTTTGCCAGCTTAAGTCTTTTCTTTTTTCTAGCGAGAGGATGAGTGCTTCCATCCTCATGTGAAGCTGAACCACTAGCCATGAACATAGGCCAGGGCCTCAGCCGTTCCTTGCCACTCCGTGTCGTAAATGGCATATTGGCAAGTTTACGCTTCTCCGCAGACGCTTTTAATTTTGATTTTTGGGTAATTTTACTGATCTTTTGTGTTTTGGATTTTACATGCTCTGTACTATGACATTGGGCATCGGCCTTGGCAGACGACGTTGATGGCATTTCATCGTCTCGGCCATGACTAGTGGCAGCAGCTTCAGCACGAGGTGGAAGTGGATCTTGATCTTTCCCTATTTTTTTAACCTCCACATTTTTGTTCTCCATATTTTAATGCGCACAACTAAAAGCCACTACAGGTATACAATGTAGATGGATGGATAGTATAGTATTATGTTACTTATGGACGACGAGTGCACTGACGACACAGAGGTAGGTACAGCCGTGGCCTACCGTACTGCTATATATATATATAATATACTGTATAATAATAATAATAACGGACCTGGTGGACACTGTCAGCAGACTGCTAAACTAGTATGAAGAAAAAAAAAGCCACCACAGGTATACAATGTAGATGGATGGATACTATAGTATAGTATTATATTACTTATGGACGACGAGTGCACTGACGACACAGAGGTAGGTACAGCTGTGGCCTACCGTACTGCTATATATATATATATATATATATATATATAATATACTGTATAATAATAATAACGGACCTGGTGGACACTGTCAGCAGACTGCTAAACTAGTATGAAGAAAAAAAAACCACCACAGGTATACAATGTAGATGGATGGATAGTATAGTATTATATTACTTATGGACGACGAGTGCACTAACGACACAGAGGTAGGTACAGCCGTGGCCTACCGTACTGCTATATATATATATATATATATATAATATACTGTATAATAATAATAACGGACCTGGTGGACACTGTCAGCAGACTGCTAAACTAGTATGAAGAAAAAAAAAGCCACCACAGGTATACAATGTAGATGGATGGATACTATAGTATAGTATTATATTACTTATGGATGACGAGTGCACTGATGACAACATGGTAGAGTACACTCAATTTCACTCCTGCCCTCTGCAGAGATTGATCCTTTCCAAATGGGACGGCCTGCCTCATCGGATCAGGTCTCAAATTATCTCCTCGACTCCAGAGGTTTGTCTGTCACTGAGCTGGAGGCTACAGGACCAACAGTTGAGCAGAGGCCATACCTTCTGGATCTCCAACTGGGTCCTCCTGACAATGGATGCCAGTATGCGGGGTTGGATGCGGTGTTGGAGCAACACTCTCTCCCGGGTCGGTGGACCATGGAGGAATCTTTCCTCCCAAAAAACATTCTGGAATTGCAGGCAGTGTTCAATGCATTCACACTTGCCCTGCCTCTAGAACAGAACAGGCCTGTTGAAGTCCAATCAAACGCCACCACGGTGGCGTACATAAATCATCAAGGCGGCAATCAAAGCCACATGGCAATGTTGGAAGTATCAAAAATCCTTTGTTGGGCGGTACGCCATCTGCCAGCAATATCGGCAGTGTTCATCCCCGGATTTCCTCAGTCGTCAGGACATTCACGCCGGAGAGTGGAGTCTTCATCTGGAAGTCTTTCAACTCCTAGTGGACATGTGGACCTGATGGCATCTCGACACAAGGTTCCGGTTTTTGGATCAAAGACAAGGGATCCTCAAGCAGCATTTGTGGATGCACTGGCAATTCCATGGAACTTTCGGCTGCCATACGTGTTTCCTCCAGTGTCACTCCTGCCCAGGGTTCTACGGAAGTTCAAGCAAGAAAGAGGAATACTACTTCTAGTCGCTACAGCGTGGCCCAGACGCCATTGGTTCTCAGACCTGCAGGGTCTATCGATAGAGCGTCCTCTTCTAATTCCTCAACACCCAGACCTCCTCATTCAGGGCCCTTGTGTCTATCCAGACCTGGTCAGACTGGCTTTGACGGCATGGCCCTTGAAGCTTCACTCCTGAGGGCCAAGGGTTTCTCCGAGGCAGTTATTCAAACTATGTTGAAGGCCCACAAACCGGCTTCTGCACAGATTTATTACAGGGTCTGGAACTCTTACTTCACATAGTGTGCTGCTAAGAATTATGATGCCTATTCATTCAGAGCTTCCAGGCTTTTGGCTTTTCTGCAACAAGGCCTAGATTTAGGCCTTCGTTTGGCCTCCCTCAAGGTTCATATATCTGCCTTGTCAGTGTGGTTTCAGAGGAAAATTGCGTCTATACCTGACGTTCATACTTTCACTCAGGGTGTTTTATGGATTCAGCCTCCCTATGTCCCTCCTGTGACTCCATGGAATCTGTCTGTATTCTTAAATGCCCTACAAGAGTCTCCATTTGAACCTCTTGAGTCTGTGGATCTTAAATGTCTTACACTTAAGGTCCTGTTTTTGCTGGCTATTGCCTCTGCTAGGAGGGTGTCGTACTTAGACGCCTTGTCCTGTCATCCACCCTTTCTGATTTTTCACCATGACTGGGCAGTTCTTCGAACTCGCCCTGGTTATCTACCTAAGGTTGTATCATCTTTTCATCTTAACCAAGAGATTGTGGTTCCGGCCTTTATCTCTTCTGGTTTGTCCTCCAAAGAGCGGTCTTTGGATGTGGTAAGGGCTCTCTGTATTTACGTAGAGAGGACTGCTTCTCTCAGGAGGTCAGAAACTCTTTTTGTACTTTTTGGTTTTCACAAACGTGGCTGGCCTGCGAATAAGCAAACCTTGGCCAGATGGATTAGAATGGTGATTGCACAAGCTTATGCACAGGCTGGTCTTCCAGCTCCTGCTGCTATCAAAGCCCATTCTACCCGGTTTGTTGGACCTTCTTGGGCGGCCCGCCATGGCGCGTCCTCTGAACAATTGTGCAAGGCGGCTACGTGGTTCTCTGTGCACACGTTCATCAGGTTCTATGCCTTTGATACTTCCTCCTCCCAGGAAGCTTTCTTTGGATGCCGGGTTCTTGTACCCGCTATAGTGCATCCCCTCCCATGAGGAACTGCTTTAGTACATCCCCAATGTTATTCCCTGTGGAATACCAGTGTACCCCGCTGCAGAAAAGGAGATTTATTGAAGACTTACCTTTGTTAAATCGCTTTCTGCGAGGTACACTGGATTCCACAGGGCGCCCACCCTGATGCACTTAGGTTCTTTGGGTTTGTATGGCATTAGCTGCTAGTCCCTTCTCCTGTCGTGAGAATGTGGTTCTATGTGACTAACATTTACTGTCTCTTTTACCTGCTTCTGCATTGAACTGGTTAACGAAACTGAGCTCCAGTGCCTGAAGGCGGGGTTATAGAGCAGGCAGTGCAATGGATCCTGGGAACAGTCAAAGCTTTAGCCTGTTGGTGCCTTGGATCAAGATCAAACTCTACACCCCAATGTTATTCCCGATGGAATCCAGTCTACACCCAACTCTACACCCCGATGTTATTCCCTGTGGAATCCAGTGTACCTCACAGAAAGAGATTTAATCATGGTAAGTCTACCATAAAGCTCCTTTTCTAGAATAAATAAAATAATCGTCACAAATAGCACTAAAGGTCATGTTATATAACATGACACAAATTATAATAATACTCACATAAAGGTATTTAATTAATGCACCTCCCTCTTCTTTCTCTTCTTTTTTTTACGATAACACATAATGGTCCTCATTCCGAGTTGTTCGCTCGCTAGCTGCTTTTAGCAGCATTGCAAACGCTAGGCCGCCGCCCTCTGGGATTGTATCTTAGCATAGCAGAATAGCGAACAAAAGATTAGCAGAATTGCTACTAAATAATTCTTTGTAGTTTCTGAGTAGCTCCAGACCTACTCCTAGATTGCGATCAGCTCAGTCCGTTTAGTTCCTGGTTTGACGTCACAAACATGCCCTGCGTTCGGCCAGCCACTCCCCCGTTTCTCCAGACACTCCCGCGTTTTTTCCTGACATGCCTGCGTTTTTTAGCACACTCCCGGAAAACGCTCAGTTACCACCCAGAAACGCCCCTTTCCTGTCAATCATTCACCGATCAGCAGTGCGACTGAAAAGCGCCGCTGTAGCCACAGCAAAACTGCTAAGTTTTTACTAAAATAACTAAGCGCATGCGCGCTGCGTACCATGCGCATGTGCATTTAGCAGCAAATCGCAGCATAGCGAAAATCGGCAACGAGCGAACAACTCGGAATGACCCCCAAATGTGATAATCACTAGGCAGTAAATCACTTTAATAATAATTAAGACACTGAATATCTTCGCTATAATATTATAATAATGATAAGAATGATAAGTAATATACAAATGAACATACTGTAATAAGTGATATATAAAAATATTTCTAATTAACTAATTTATACAGTGAATGTATAATGTATATAAACTAGAGATGAGCGGATTCGATTCGTCGAGATCCGAATCCCCCCGAACTTCACCTATTTTACACGGGTCCGAGGCAGCCTCGGATCTTCCCACTTTGCTCGGTTAAACTGAACGTGGCCGAACGTCATTATCCCACTGTCGGAGATTCGTATTCTATATAAAGAGACACGCGTTGCCGCCATTTTCACTTGTGCACTGGAGATTGAACGGAGAGGACGTGGCTGCATTCTCTCCGTGAAAAGAATCGTTTCTGTGCTCAGTGTGCTGCAAATATCTGTGCTCAGTGTGCTGCAAATGTCTGTGCTCAGTGTGCTGAAAATATTTACGTTCTCTGCCTGAAAACGCTCTATATCTGTGCTCAGTGTGTTGCAAATATCTGTGCTCAGTGTGCTGCATTGTGGGAACCACCAGTATATAATTATAGTTGTACAGTACAGTAGGCCATTGCTGTATCTTGCAGCTCTGTGCCAAGTATACTATCCATATCTGTGCTGCATTATTGTGAGCAGTATATAGTAGGACAGTGCAGCATTTTGGTGACCAGCGGTATACATATAGTACAGTACAGTAGGCCATTGCTGTATCTTGCATCTCTGTGTCAAGTATACTATCCATATCTGTGCTGAATTATTGTGAGCAGTATATAGTAGGACAGTGCAGCATTTTGGTGACCAGCAGTATACATATAGTACAGTACAGTAGGCCATTACTATTGATATATTACAGGCATATAATTCCACACATTAAAAAATGGAGAACAAAAATGTGGAGGGTAAAATAAGGAAAGATCAAGATCCACTTCCACCTCGTGCTGAAGCAGCTGCCACTAGTCATGGCCGAGACGATGAAATGCCATCAACGTCGTCTGCCAAGGCCGATGCCCAATGTCATAGTAGAAAGCATGTAAAATTAAAAAAACTAAAGTTCAGTAAAATGACCCAAAAATCTAAATTAAAAGCATCTGAGGAGAAGCATAAACTTGCCAATATGCCATTTACGACACGGAGTGGCAAGGAACGGCTGAGGACCTGGCCTATGTTCATGGCTAGTGGTTCAGCTTCACATGAGGATGGAAGCACTCATCCTCCCACTAGAAAAATTAAAAGACTTAAGCTGGCAACAGCACAGCAAAGAACTGTGCGTTCTTCTAAATCACAAATCCCCAAGGAGAGTCCAATTGTGTCGGTTGCGATGCCTGACCTTCCCAACACTGGACGGGAAGAGGTGGTGCCTTCCACCAATTGCACGCCCCCTGTAAGTGCTGGAACGAGTACCCACAGTCCAGTTCCTAATAGTCAAATTGAAGATGTCAGTGTTGAAGTACACAAGGATGAGGATATGGGTGTTGCTGGCGCTGAGGAGGATATTGACAAAGAGGATTCTGATGGTGATGTGGTTTGTATAAGTCAGGCACCCAGGAAAACACCTGTTGTCCGTGGGATGAATATGGCCATTGACATGCCTGGTAAAATTACAAAAAAAAATAACCTCGTCAGTGTGGAATTATTTTAACAGAAATGCGGACAACAGGTGTCAAGCCATATGTTGCCTTTGTCAAACTGTAATAAGTAGGGGTAAGGACGTTAACCACCTAGGAACATCCTCCCTTATACGTCACCTGGAGTGCATTCATCAGAAGTCATTGACAAGTTCAAAAACTTTGGGTGACAGCGGAAGCAGTCCACTGACAACTAAATCCCTTCCTCTTGTACCCAAGCTCCTGCACCAACTCCCTCAGTGTCAATTTCCTCCTTAGACAGGAATGCCAACAGTCCTGCAGGCCATGTCACTGGCAAGTCTGACGAGTCCTCTCCAAACTGGGATTCCTCCAATGGATCCTTGAGTGTTACGCCTACTGCTTCTGGCGCTGCTGTTGTTGCTGCTGGGAGTCGATCGTCATCCCAGAGGGGAAGTCAGAAGACCCAGAGGCAGAACTCTGGGAGGCAACGGAGTCAGCTGCCGCTGGGCTCCTGCTTTGAAGAAGGCACCTCTCCTCCTGTTCCATGTGTTCAGCGACATTAATCAATTAAGTTCATTGACAGCAGCCGGTTACTCTTCCGTAGCAGACTACCCCACTAGTCACTACACCTTACAAATCACACCCTCTTTATTATAGATACACTGGAAGCAGACAACTTACTGAAGCTATTTGCTCCTATAAAGGAAACATGAGAATTCTAACTATATGAAGTTATTTCTCTGACAATTACAAGTAACTTCATGTAGTTATAATTCTCACACTTCCTGTGCAAGAGCAGATATATCCATCAGTAAGGTGCATGCTTCCAGTGCAATAGGTTGTGGGTTCTAATCCTGGGTATGACACTTGCAAATTAATTGTCAGAGAAATAATCAGCGTTGTGAGTGACTGAGCAGATCTATGTAGTGTGTGGCTGGACCCCTACATAGATCTGCCTAGTTGCAATGGTTTTGTAGTAGCTTCATGTAGTCAGAATCTGCAGGCTTGCTATACAGGAGCAAGTGTGTGTGTGTGTGTGTGTGTGTGTGTGTGTGTGTGTGTGTGTGTGTGTGTGTGTGTGTGTGTATATATTAGTGATGTGCACCGGAAATTTTTCGGGTTTTGTGTTTTGGTTTTGGGTTCGGTTCCGCAGCCGTGTTTTGGGTTCGAACGCGTTTTGGCAAAACCTCACCGAATTTTTTTTGTCGGATTCGGGTGTGTTTTGGATTCGGGTGTTTTTTTCAAAAAAAACTAAAAAACAGCTTAAATCATAGAATTTGGGGGTCATTTTGATCCCATAGTATTATTAACCTCAATAACCATAATTTCCACTCATTTTGAGTCTATTCTGAACACCTCACACCTCACAATATTATTTTTAGTCCTAAAATTTTCACCGAGGTCGCTGGATGGCTAAGCTAAGCGACACAAGTGGCCGACACAAACACCTGGCCCATCTAGGAGTGGCACTGCAGTGTCACGCAGGATGGCCCTTCAAAAAAATACTCCCCAAACAGCACATGACGCAAAGAAAAAAAGAGGCGCAATGAGGTAGCTGTGTGACTAAGCTAAGCGACCCTAGTGGCCGACACAAACACCTGGCATATCTAGGAGTGGCACTGCAGTGTCAGGCAGGATGGCTCTTCAAAAAAATACTCCCCAAACAGCACATGACGCAAAGAAAAATGAAAGAAAAAAGAGGTGCAAGATGGAATTGTCCTTGGGCCCTCCCACCCACCCTTATGTTGTATAAACAGGACATGCACACTTTAACGAACCCATCATTTCAGCGACAGGGTCTGCCACACGACTGTGACTGAAATGACTGGTTGGTTTGGGCCCCCACCAAAAAAGAAGCAATCAATCTCTCCTTGCACAAACTGGCTCTACAGAGGCAAGATGTCCACCTCATCATCATCGTCCGATTCATCACCCCTTTCACTGTGTACATCCCCCTCCTCACAGATTATTAATTCGTCCCCACTGGAATCCACCATCTCAGGTCCCCGTGTACTTTCTGGAGGCAATTGCTGCTGGTGAATGTCTCCATGGAGGAATTGATTATAATTCATTTTAATGAACATCATCTCCACATTTTCTGGAAGTAACCTCGTACGCCGATTGCTGACAAGGTGAGCGGCGGCACTAAACACTCTTTCGGAGTACACACTGGAGGGAGGGCAACTTAGGTAGAATAAAGCCAGTTTCTGCAAGGGCCTCCAAATTGCCTCTTTTTCCTGCCAGTATACGTACGGACTGTCTGACGTGCCTACTTGGATGCGGTCACTCATATAATCCTCCACCATTCTTTCAATGGTGAGAGAATCATATGCAGTGACAGTAGACGACATGTCAGTAATCATTGGCAGGTCCTTAAGTCCGGACCAGATGTCAGCATCAGCAGTCGCTCCAGACTGCCCTGCGTCACCGCCAGCGGGTGGGCTCGGAATTCTTAGCCTTTTCCTCGCACCACCACTGAGTTATCCGCTTTGCAACAGGATGACTGCTGTGATATTTCATCTTCCTCGCAAAGGACTGTTGGACAGTCAATTGCTTACTGGAAGTAGTACAAGTGGTCTTCCGACTTCCCCTCTGGGATGACGATCGACTCCCAGCAGCAACAACAGCAGCGCCAGCAGCAGTAGGCGTTACACTCAAGGATGCATCGGAGGAATCCCAGGCAGGAGAGGACTCGTCAGACTTGCCAGTGACATGGCCTGCAGGACTATTGGCTTTCCTGGGTAAGGAGGAAATTGACACTGAGGGAGTTGGTGGTGTGGTTTGCAGGAGCTTGGTTACAAGAGGAAGGGATTTACTGGTCAGTGGACTGCTTCCGCTGTCGCCCAAAGTTTTTGAACTTGTCACTGACTTATTATGAATGCGCTGCAGGTGATGTATAAGGGAGGATGTTCCGAGGTGGTTAACGTCCTTACCCCTACTTATTACAGCTTGACAAAGGCAACACACGGCTTGACACCAGTTGTCCGCATTTCTGTTGAAATAATTCCACACTGAAGAGCTGATTTTTTTTGTATTTTGACCAGGCATGTCAATGGCCATATTCCTCCCACGGACAACAGGTGTCTCCCCGGGTGCCTGACTTAAACAGACCACATCACCATCAGAATCCTCCTTGTCAATTTCCTCCCCAGCGCCAGCAACACCCATATCCTCATCCTGGTGTACTTCAACACTGACATCTTCAATTTGACTATCAGGAACTGGACTGCGGGTGCTCCTTCCAGCACTTGCAGGGGGCGTGAAAATGGTGGAAGGCGCAAGCTCTTCCCGTCCAGTGTTGGGAAGGTCAGGCATCGCAACCGACACAATTGGACTCTCCTTGGGGATTTGTGATTTTGAAGAACGCACAGTTCTTTGCTGTGCTTTTGCCAGCTTAAGTCTTTTCTTTTTTCTAGCGAGAGGATGAGTGCTTCCATCCTCATGTGAAGCTGAACCACTAGCCATGAACATAGGCCAGGGCCTCAGCCGTTCCTTGCCACTCCGTGTCGTAAATGGCATATTGGCAAGTTTACGCTTCTCCTCAGACGCTTTTAATTTTGATTTTTGGGTAATTTTACTGATCTTTTGTGTTTTGGATTTTACATGCTCTGTACTATGACATTGGGCATCGGCCTTGGCAGACGACGTTGATGGCATTTCATCGTCTCGGCCATGACTAGTGGCAGCAGCTTCAGCACGAGGTGGAAGTGGATCTTGATCTTTCCCTATTTTTTTAACCTCCACATTTTTGTTCTCCATATTTTAATGCGCACAACTAAAAGCCACCACAGGTATAGTATTATATTACTTATGGACGACGAGTGCACTGACGACACAGAGGTAGGTACAGCTGTGGCCTACCGTACTGCTATATATATATATATATAATATACTGTATAATAATAATAACGGACCTGGTGGACACTGTCAGCAGACTGCTAAACTAGTATGAAGAAAAAAAAAGCCACCACAGGTATACAATGTAGATGGATGGATACTATAGTATAGTATTATATTACTTATGGACGACGAGTGCACTGACGACAACATGGTAGAGTACACTCAATTTCACTCCTGCCCTCTGCAGAGATTGATCCTTTCCAAATGGGACGGCCTGCCTCATCGGATCAGGTCTCAAATTATCTCCTCGACTCCAGAGGTTTGTCTGTCACTGAGCTGGAGGCTACAGGACCAACAGTTGAGCAGAGGCCATACCTTCTGGATCTCCAACTGGGTCCTCCTGACAATGGATGCCAGTATGCGGGGTTGGGTGCGGTGTTGGAGCAACACTCTCTCCCGGGTCGGTGGACCATGGAGGAATCTTTCCTCCCAAAAAACATTCTGGAATTGCAGGCAGTGTTCAATGCATTCACACTGGCCCTGCCTCTAGAACAGAACAGGCCTGTTGAAGTACAATCAGACGCCACCACGGTGGCGTACATAAATCATCAAGGCGGCAATCAAAGCCACATGGCAATGTTGGAAGTATCAAAAATCCTTTGTTGGGCGGTACGCCATCTGCCAGCAATATCGGCAGTGTTCATCCCCGGATTTCCTCAGTCGTCAGGACATTCACGCCGGAGAGTGGAGTCTTCATCCGGAAGTCTTTCAACTCCTAGTGGACATGTGGACCTGATGGCATCTCGACACAAGGTTCCGGTTTTTGGATCAAAGACAAGGGATCCTCAAGCAGCATTTGTGGATGACACAGAGGTAGGTACAGCCGTGGCCTACCGTACTGCTATATATATATATATATATATATATATATATAATATACTGTATAATAATAATAACGGACCTGGTGGACACTGTCAGCAGACTGCTAAACTAGTATGAAGAAAAAAAAACCACCACAGGTATACAATGTAGATGGATGGATAGTATAGTATTATATTACTTATGGACGACGAGTGCACTAACGACACAGAGGTAGGTACAGCCGTGGCCTACCGTACTGCTATATATATATATATAATATACTGTATAATAATAATAACGGACCTGGTGGACACTGTCAGCAGACTGCTAAACTAGTATGAAGAAAAAAAAAAGCCACCACAGGTATACAATGTAGATGGATGGATACTATAGTATAGTATTATATTACTTATGGACGACGAGTGCACTGACGACACAGAGGTAGGTACAGCCGAGGCCTACCGTACTGCAATATATATATAATATACTGTATAATAATAACGGACCTGGTGGACACTGTCAGCAGACTGCTAAACTAGTATGAAGAAAAAAAAAAACACCACAGGTATACAATGTAGATGGATGGATAGTATAGTATTATATTACTTATGGACGACGAGTGCACTGACGACACAGAGGTAGGTACAGCCGTGGCCTACCGTACTGCTATATATATATATATAATATACTGTATAATAATAACGGACCTGGTGGACACTGTCAGCAGACTGCTAAACTAGTATGAAGAAAAAAAAACCCACCACAGGTATACAATGTAGATGGATGGATAGTATAGTATTATATTACTTATGGACGACGAGTGCACTGACGACACAGAGGTAGGTACAGCCGTGGCCTACCGTACTGCTATATATATATAATATACTGTATAATAATAACGGACCTGGTGGACACTGTCAGCAGACTGCTAAACTAGTATGAAGAAAAAAAAAACACCACAGGTATACAATGTAGATGGATGGATAGTATAGTATTATATTACTTATGGACGACGAGTGCACTGACGACACAGAGGTAGGTACAGCCGTGGCCTACCGTACTGCTATATATATATATATATAATATACTGTATAATAATAATAACGGACCTGGTGGACACTGTCAGCAGACTGCTAAACTAGTATGAAGAACAAAAAAGCCACCACAGGTATACAATGTAGATGGATGGATACTGTAGTATAGTATTATATTACTTATGGATGACGAGTGCACTGGCGACACAGAGGTAGGTACAGCCGTGGCCTACCGTACTGCTATATATATATATATATATAATATACAGTATAATAATTATAACGGACCTGGTGGACACTGTCAGCAGACTGCTAAACTAGTATGAAGAAAAAAAAACCCACCACAGGTATACAATGTAGATGGATGGATAGTATAGTATTATATTACTTATGGACGACGAGTGCACTGATGACACAGAGGTAGGTACAGCCGTGGCCTACCGTACTGCTATATATATATATATAATATACTGTATAATAATAATAACGGACCTGGTGGACACTGTCAGCAGACTGCTAAACTAGTATGAAAAAAAAAAAAGCCACCACAGGTATACAATGTAGATGGATGGATACTATAGTATAGTATTATATTACTTATGGACGACGAGTGCACTGACGACACAGAGGTAGGTACAGCCGTGGCCTACCGTACTGCTATATATATATATAATATACTGTATAATAATAACGGACCTGGTGGACACTGTCAGCAGACTGCTAAACTAGTATGAAGGAAAAAAAAGCCACCACAGGAGTGTTTTTAAGGCAGACAAACGTATACTGGACTTGTGGTCACTGTCAGCAAAACTGTGCACTGTACTCCTGCTATAACTGCTCCCCAGTCCCCACAATTAGGCAGTGTGAGCAGTGCACTCAGCACAGATATATGCAGCAGTGCAGCACACTGAGTGAGCACAGATATGGTGGAGCGTTTTTTTCAGGCAGAGAAACAACGGATTAAACTCACTGGTGGTATTATAATCAAAACCCTGCACTGTACTCCCTAACAGCTGCTCCCCGTCCCCAATCCTCCCCACAATTATAACTAAGTCACTCAGTCTTTTCTACTATAACGGAGAGGACGCCAGCCACGTCCTCTCCCTATCAATCTCAATGCACGTGTGAAAATTAGAGATGAGCGCCGGAAATTTTTCGGGTTTTGTGTTTTGGTTTTGGGTTCGGTTCCGCGGCCGTGTTTTGGGTTCGACCGCGTTTTGGCAAAACCTCACCGAATTTTTTTTGTCGGATTCGGGTGTGTTTTGGATTCGGGTGTTTTTTTCAAAAGACACTAAAAAACAGCTTAAATCATAGAATTTGGGGGTCATTTTGATCCCAAAGTATTATTAACCTCAAAAACCATAATTTACACTCATTTTCAGTCTATTCTGAATACCTCACACCTCACAATATTATTTTTAGTCCTAAAATTTGCACCTAGGTCGCTGGATGACTAAGCTAAGCGACCCTAGTGGCCGACACAAACACCGGGCCCATCTAGGAGTGTCACTGCAGTGTCACGCAGGATGTCCCTTCCAAAAAACCCTCCCCAAACAGCACATGACTCAAAGAAAAAAAGAGGCGCAATGAGGTAGCTGTGTGAGTAAGATAAGCGACCCTAGTGGCCGACACAAACACCGGGCCCATCTAGGAGTGTCACTGCAGTGTCACGCAGGATGTCCCTTCCAAAAAACCCTCCCCAAACAGCACATGACGCAAAGAAAAAAAGAGGCGCAATGAGGTAGCTGTGTGAGTAAGATAAGCGACCCTAGTGGCCGACACAAACACCGGGCCCATCTAGGAGTGGCACTGCAGTGTCACGCAGGATGTCCCTTCCAAAAAACCCTCCCCAAACAGCACATGACGCAAAGAAAAAAAGAGGCGCAATGAGGTAGCTGTGTGAGTAAGATAAGCGACCCTAGTGGCCGACACAAACACCGGGCCCATCTAGGAGTGTCACTGCAGTGTCACGCAGGATGTCCCTTCCAAAAAACCCTCCCCAAACAGCACATGATGCAAAGAAAAAAAGAGGCGCAATGAGGTAGCTGTGTGAGTAAGATAAGCGACCCTAGTGGCCGACACAAACACCGGGCCCATCTAGGAGTGTCACTGCAGTGTCACGCAGGATGTCCCTTCCAAAAAACCCTCCCCAAACAGCACATGACGCAAAGAAAAAAAGAGGCGCAATGAGGTAGCTGTGTGAGTAAGATAAGCGACCCTAGTGGCCGACACAAACACCGGGCCCATCTAGGAGTGTAATCAGAAAAAAGAAAGAAAAAGAAGCATTTTTTTGGACGCACTAAACCACTGTTCATTTTTTTTACATTTTTTATCTTTAATCGGTATGCATTAAAATTGTAATCTCAAGGAATTGGTGAAATATTAAAATATAGTGTGAGTAAGAAAAACAGAATGTGATAATAAAAACTACTAATATCCGAATGGTGATCCCTCAAAGTATCTATTGAAATAAAGGCTATATTGCCTATAATAAAGTATCAGTGTCTTCTCTTAGTATTGTCCTAAAATTTCCTATTATACATATAACAAGCCAGCAGTGTTGTTGTATACCCTTTTGCTACAATTGTATGCAAGCTTTTAAATTGTAGCTATTTGTCTGTTCTTAGAGAATGTAGCAAGTTGTATATTCTCAGCTTAATTCCAGGGATGTGTCACTATTAGCCCTTTATACAGGGGAAATAATACCTCCACTGGTTATCGTGGGCTAATATCACATTTGCACAAATGCTCTTATATAATATAACTGCTTGGTATTAGCTCTCTTCTTACAATGTGTTGCCCAATTATTGACACATCATCTTTTGAGTGTTAATTCACAAAATAAATTTTATTCCACCTTATTTAGTGTATTCTGTTTGGAACTTTAAGCAATCTGACAGTTTGTATATAGTCTCATCATAATTCCATCCCATCAATAATATTTCAGGCAATCATATTTAATACTGCTATTTCATTATTTTCTCCCAGTATCAGTAATGTTTTATTATTTGATCATATTGCTTATTATCAACTTGTGTCTTAATACTTTAAGATCACAGCACCATGTGGCTTTCGATGCTGTGATCACTATGCAGGAGAGCACTGAATAATCACCGCCCGTCTAATTACCGCTGGCCGCTCTGAGCTCAGCGTGTATGCGGGCTGACGCTGGGGCTCCCTGCTCTCTCTCTCCTCTCTCCGTCTGGCAGTCCTGCACGTCAGGCTGCTGCTGACAACGGAGATCGTGAGGGGGAGCGGTGCTAGTAGCTGTGCTGCCTGTATTACGTGGGAGGACAATAAACTAAAGACACATAATTAACATTCTTTCAACTTTGAGTTATTTCCACCATTCGGAAGCAGCCCACGGCCGTTCCACCTTAGGCTTCCTCAGGGCACTAACCAGAGCCAGAGTTTCCGTCTCCTTATATCCCCCTTGTATCATTCTGATTGGATCTTACAGCTGTCAATCAATCAGATCCTGCTGCATGTTTCTAACATGGCTTCTATCATCATTATTATGATGGTAATACCATTGTGATTTCTTATATTCCTGTAATACTGTTACATTCCTATCTATTTTGTGGCTGTAATTATGATCGAAGGATCAAGATAAATGTATCGATAGTATAAAATTATTATTTGGATTATTATTATATTGATGAATATCATTCCCCGAAACATCTTTATTCCCATGGATCATTTCTTCTCATGGCAATTATTATTATAGGGTTTTTGTCATTTTTTAGCAGTTTCTTTGAAAATATACACTATAATGCTATAAAAGATTTTTTCTGTTATGAAAAAATTACTACATATTTTTTATTTTTTTATTATTCAAAGAATTATCGTATAGTTGGAGTCTCATGAATTTTTCTATTTATTAATCCACCCTTATTTCTTTTCACCCTAATTTTCTATCTAGTTATTTTTACCTAGTGATATTTTTTAATTTATAGGCTAGTAGCTTTTTCTAATATATTATTACAACCAATAAATCTCGTTGACTAGCTTCTTACTATTAATCACTATTCTATTTGTTTGATCCTTTAATCCTATACATCCTTAAACCAATAATAACCCTTCCTCAATATTACGTAATAAGTGCATACATTTTAATTTTTCGTGAATTATTCACCATAGTGATATAACCATAATCCCTACCTATAAGTGCATCTCTTCTCCAGGTGTCTCTCTATGGAGATAGTGTACTGTAACTATATGAGTGTTCTCATTTTAATATATGTAGTGTTTCATTATTAATTATCCGTGTTACTTATTCCCCCCCCCCACCCCACCCCCGACCCCCGCCACCATACACCCACTCACACTCAAAGATATTTGTGGAGTGCCTCAATCAAATTCCACTCTCTGTGCCATAGCCACACTGTGTGAATCAACCAAAAATTCCAGGATATGTACTTATCATTTCAATTTTTCTTTCATAAATGTTACCTATTCCATAATCACCACCTGTGTATGGGTGGAATTCATTCTACTCCTTCTATTATTCAGTTCTCTATTTTAGATAATTCTGCCTCACTTTATTGCAGAAGTAAATTTCTAATTAATAACAAAAAACCCCTTTAAAATTATGTTATACAATTTCATCTTATTCCATTCTATTCTTGTTCCATTGAGTACTTTATATCATCTGGGCCGATTTGTCGGACTTTCAATTATTTATTCCTTTGTATCATCCTTCTTATATCATTTTATTTCACATCATCTTACTTCAGAATGTATGTCAATATCAGAAATTATATGGTTTAGAAGAGGAGAGGGAGAGGACCACTCAGTTCACATGATTCTATGCTCATAGGTTGTCTTATAAAAAGGAAGAAAAATGGTTATATTCGTTCATCCCAAAGGGATCAACGCTATTCATGAGGAATATCCACCTCGTCTCCTTTTTTAGGAGTTCCTTTGTGGCATCTCCACCTCTGATACCAAGATGTATCTGTTCTATGCCAAAGGCTTTTAACTCTCTTTCATTTCCTTGGTGTACTTTCAAAAAAATGGTTTGCCACACTGGTAATTTTCTTATGTCTCTGTAGGTCCATCGCAGCATTTTTGATGTTCCTGATGTGTTCCATGACACGTATCCTTAATTGTCTGCCAGTCATGCCCACATATCTTTTTCCACATGGACATACCAAACAGTAAACCACTCCCACCGATTTGCAGTTGATATAATCTCTTATTTTCCATTGTTTTCCATATCGATCTTGAATTTCCTTAGTCTGCTCTATATGTCGACAGGTGCTGCATGTTCCACAGGGAAAACATCCCATTAATGGTCTATTCTTTCTACTCTTTCCTTCTCGCAGAAAGTGACTGTGTACCAAGGTGTCCTTCAGGTTGGAAGATTTTCTCCAACTTGTGTGTACTTTTTCTCCCAACATTCCTTTTAGATCTCCATCTGTGATCACCACATGCCAGTGCTTTTGTAGGATGTCCTTTATCTCCTTATATTCGTTACAGAAGGTTCCAATGTACCTGACCTTCTGTAACCCTTCCCCTTGGGTTTCACTCCGTTGTTTAGGATAAATAAGGGATTTTCTATCCTTATTGGCTGCTACCTTGTAACTGCTCTTAATGTTCTTATTGCTGTATCCCCTCAATCTCAACCTCTCCTTAAGTTCTTTTGCTCTTTTTTCAAAATTCTCATCATTCGAGCAATTCCTGCGTGTTCTCAAAAACTCTCCTTTGGGGACCCCTCTTATTGTTTCTGGGAGATGTGAGCTTTCGCTATGCAGTATGCTGTTCGTGGCTGTGGTTTTTCGGTATAAGTCAGTTGTAATCACACCATCTGGTTCAATTTTGATGGTCAGATCCAAAAAGGTAATTGATGTCTGATCCATTTCTGATGTTAGTCTCAAGTTTAATTCGTTCTGGTTTAAGACATTAATGAATTCTGTTAGAAGTTGTCTCTCTCCTTCCCACAGTATCAGGATGTCATCTATATACCGAAACCATCCCATCACATGACTGGTATAGATATCATTTTCATCTGAGAAGACAAATTCTCGTTCCCACCACCCGAGGTACAGGTTTGCGTATGTTGGCGCACAAGTACTTCCCATCGCTGTACCTCGGGTCTGGAGATAGAATCTTTCATTAAAGACAAAATAGTTTTTTGTCAGAACGAATTCTAGGAGCTGCACTACAAATTCATCGAATTTATTCATATTTCTCGTATTGAGAAAGTGTCTTACCGCTCCCAGTCCTTTTTCATGACTTATGCTGGTATACAAAGACTCCACGTCACACGTGCATAACCACATATCTGATGACACTGTCAGATTTTCCAGTTTGCCTAGAATGTCCAAGGTGTCCCTTGTATAAGATGGTAATTCTATGACAAACTTCCTCAGTTGTTTATCCACAAATGTGCTTGCCCTTTCCGTCAGGCCACCTATGCCCGACACTATGGGCCTTCCAGGTGGTTTATCAGGATTTTTATGAACTTTTGGTAATACATAGAAGGTCGGTATTTTGGGATTTTCAACCCATAGGAAATCTTTTTCCCTCTTTGTGATAACTCCTTCATTGAAATTCTTTTCTACAAGATGCAGATATTTCTTCAGAAAATTAGCAGTGGGGTTAAAGATTAATCTTTGGTAGCAAGATGTGTCATTCAATTGCCTCATGATCTCTTCGAGGTACATATCTTTTTTCCAGATCACCACATTCCCTCCTTTGTCTGATGGTTTGATCTCAACATCACCCCATTTTTCTATATCCTGAAGAGCTTTAACTTCATCTTTCGTAAGGTTGGGGTGCATGACCTTCAAACCCTGACTGAACAGGCTATCTAAATCTCTGGATACCAAATCTACATATACTTTAACTTGTGGACAGATGTTAGTGTTTGGAAAGAAAGTTGATTTCTTTTTTAGACTCTTATCACGGTAATTGTCACCAATTACTTCAGTGGACTCCTCATTTTCCTGTATCAGCTCTTCCAAAATTCCTATGGCTTCTTCTTCCAAGTTTTCTAGGTGGTTCTCTGCTGTAATATTTTCTCTATTTTTATGGAATTTTTTCAATAGGATCTTCCTAGCAAATAGATTAAGATCCTTTTCAGCTGTGAATCTGTCCATATTTCTCACCGGAGAGAAGGATAATCCCTTTGATAATACATTCTGATGATGTTCATTCAAAATTCTATCACTAATATTGATGATCTTCATTGTATCTTCTGGGATTACCTCCTGAATGAGTGGTATTTCCTTTGTGGATTTCCCCCCCAATCTCCTCTTTCTCTCTTTCTTTGATTTTTGGCTGTTTCGTCCCCTTCTCGTTCTCTTCGGGGTCCTGTGTCTGATACTCCACTTGGGCCTGCCCCTAAAAAATGCTGCTGTCGTCTTTGATTGTTTGCTGCTGATTGGTCTGACATTTCACTCTCAGATGTTTCAAGTTCTGATGTAGAGTATCCTTTTTCTCTAGCTGTATTTCTATATACCTTTTTTATATTCCATCTAAAAATGGTGCCTCTAAGGTAATCATTTTTATCTCTTAAAAATTTTTGTTGTTTTCGTTCTATAATATTTTTCTCTGCCACCTCCACCTCATGTTTGTACTTTAAGTATGTTTTTTGGAACTGTTCTAAACCTTCATATTGTTTTAATTTTTCTCCAATGGTTGTAATTTCTTCCGTATATTGCTTTATTTTGCTATCATCATGTTTTATCAGTATCCTTATCAGATTTTCTGAGCACTCCAATAATGCATTTTCCCATTCTTTTTTGAGTGTTTCTTCCAAATCGAAAGTAGGGAATACATTTGGTCTTAAACCTCTTGGAGTTAGTTTATTACTCTGGTAACTGTCAAACATGGTTCTATTCCAAAACATCTTAGTTTGTTTCATCAGTACATTTTTCAAAAGCAGCAAATCATTAGACCAATGTGTTGCATTCTCACTGGAGAGATTCCCAAATGTGGTTTTTTGGGAACTTTGCCATCTTTCCTGTCTACTGTTCAAATCCTGGCACAAATTGAATGAAGCCATTCTGCAACGGATTTGACTCTGGTTAGAAGCAATATTCAAAATTACCTTATCTATATTGAAGAAGGAATCGTCCTTACTGTGCTCGGATTATGAGGGAATACTAGTATAGCACTAGTGAGATATGAATATACACAAAGTTTTTATAATCCCGCACCAGTTTTCTTAATTACTTTCTTATATGTAGAGCTTAAATGTATCGTGGTAACTACTGCGTTACTAACTTATCTTGGGTTTATTATACCCTATTTCTTGTTCTAAACGCAGGTGCTCTCCAAATGCTTTTGGGTCCTAGACCCACACAATGTAATCAGAAAAAAGAAAGAAAAAGAAGCATTTTTTTGGACGCACTAAACCACTGTTCATTTTTTTAAATTTTTTTATCTTTAATCGGTATGCATTAAAATTGTAATCTCAAGGAATTGGTGAAATATTAAAATATAGTGTGAGTAAGAAAAACAGAATGTGATAATAAAAACTACTAATATCCGAATGGTGATCCCTCAAAGTATCTATTGAAATAAAGGCTATATTGCCTATAATAAAGTATCAGTGTCTTCTCTTAGTATTGTCCTAAAATTTCCTATTATACATATAACAAGCCAGCAGTGTTGTTGTATACCCTTTTGCTACAATTGTATGCAAGCTTTTAAATTGTAGCTATTTGTCTGTTCTTAGAGAATGTAGCAAGTTGTATATTCTCAGCTTAATTCCAGGGATGTGTCACTATTAGCCCTTTATACAGGGGAAATAATACCTCCACTGGTTATCGTGGGCTAATATCACATTTGCACAAATGCTCTTATATAATATAACTGCTTGGTATTAGCTCTCTTCTTACAATGTGTTGCCCAATTATTGACACATCATCTTTTGAGTGTTAATTCACAAAATAAATTTTATTCCACCTTATTTAGTGTATTCTGTTTGGAACTTTAAGCAATCTGACAGTTTGTATATAGTCTCATCATAATTCCATCCCATCAATAATATTTCAGGCAATCATATTTAATACTGCTATTTCATTATTTTCTCCCAGTATCAGTAATGTTTTATTATTTGATCATATTGCTTATTATCAACTTGTGTCTTAATACTTTAAGATCACAGCACCATGTGGCTTTCGATGCTGTGATCACTATGCAGGAGAGCACTGAATAATCACCGCCCGTCTAATTACCGCTGGCCGCTCTGAGCTCAGCGTGTATGCGGGCTGACGCTGGGGCTCCCTGCTCTCTCTCTCCTCTCTCCGTCTGGCAGTCCTGCACGTCAGGCTGCTGCTGACAACGGAGATCGTGAGGGGGAGCGGTGCTAGTAGCTGTGCTGCCTGTATTACGTGGGAGGACAATAAACTAAAGACACATAATTAACATTCTTTCAACTTTGAGTTATTTCCACCATTCGGAAGCAGCCCACGGCCGTTCCACCTTAGGCTTCCTCAGGGCACTAACCAGAGCCAGAGTTTCCGTCTCCTTATATCCCCCTTGTATCATTCTGATTGGATCTTACAGCTGTCAATCAATCAGATCCTGCTGCATGTTTCTAACATGGCTTCTATCATCATTATTATGATGGTAATACCATTGTGATTTCTTATATTCCTGTAATACTGTTACATTCCTATCTATTTTGTGGCTGTAATTATGATCGAAGGATCAAGATAAATGTATCGATAGTATAAAATTATTATTTGGATTATTATTATATTGATGAATATCATTCCCCGAAACATCTTTATTCCCATGGATCATTTCTTCTCATGGCAATTATTATTATAGGGTTTTTGTCATTTTTTAGCAGTTTCTTTGAAAATATACACTATAATGCTATAAAAGATTTTTTCTGTTATGAAAAAATGACTACATATTTTTTATTTTTTTATTATTCAAAGAATTATCGTATAGTTGGAGTCTCATGAATTTTTCTATTTATTAATCCACCCTTATTTCTTTTCACCCTAATTTTCTATCTAGTTATTTTTACCTAGTGATATTTTTTAATTTATAGGCTAGTAGCTTTTTCTAATATATTATTACAACCAATAAATCTCGTTGACTAGCTTCTTACTATTAATCACTATTCTATTTGTTTGATCCTTTAATCCTATACATCCTTAAACCAATAATAACCCTTCCTCAATATTACGTAATAAGTGCATACATTTTAATTTTTCGTGAATTATTCACCATAGTGATATAACCATAATCCCTACCTATAAGTGCATCTCTTCTCCAGGTGTCTCTCTATGGAGATAGTGTACTGTAACTATATGAGTGTTCTCATTTTAATATATGTAGTGTTTCATTATTAATTATCCGTGTTACTTATTCCCCCCCCCACCCCACCCCCGACCCCCGCCACCATACACCCACTCACACTCAAAGATATTTGTGGAGTGCCTCAATCAAATTCCACTCTCTGTGCCATAGCCACACTGTGTGAATCAACCAAAAATTCCAGGATATGTACTTATCATTTCAATTTTTCTTTCATAAATGTTACCTATTCCATAATCACCACCTGTGTATGGGTGGAATTCATTCTACTCCTTCTATTATTCAGTTCTCTATTTTAGATAATTCTGCCTCACTTTATTGCAGAAGTAAATTTCTAATTAATAACAAAAAACCCCTTTAAAATTATGTTATACAATTTCATCTTATTCCATTCTATTCTTGTTCCATTGAGTACTTTATATCATCTGGGCCGATTTGTCGGACTTTCAATTATTTATTCCTTTGTATCATCCTTCTTATATCATTTTATTTCACATCATCTTACTTCAGAATGTATGTCAATATCAGAAATTATATGGTTTAGAAGAGGAGAGGGAGAGGACCACTCAGTTCACATGATTCTATGCTCATAGGTTGTCTTATAAAAAGGAAGAAAAATGGTTATATTCGTTCATCCCAAAGGGATCAACGCTATTCATGAGGAATATCCACCTCGTCTCCTTTTTTAGGAGTTCCTTTGTGGCATCTCCACCTCTGATACCAAGATGTATCTGTTCTATGCCAAAGGCTTTTAACTCTCTTTCATTTCCTTGGTGTACTTTCAAAAAAATGGTTTGCCACACTGGTAATTTTCTTATGTCTCTGTAGGTCCATCGCAGCATTTTTGATGTTCCTGATGTGTTCCATGACACGTATCCTTAATTGTCTGCCAGTCATGCCCACATATCTTTTTCCACATGGACATACCAAACAGTAAACCACTCCCACCGATTTGCAGTTGATATAATCTCTTATTTTCCATTGTTTTCCATATCGATCTTGAATTTCCTTAGTCTGCTCTATATGTCGACAGGTGCTGCATGTTCCACAGGGAAAACATCCCATTAATGGTCTATTCTTTCTACTCTTTCCTTCTCGCAGAAAGTGACTGTGTACCAAGGTGTCCTTCAGGTTGGAAGATTTTCTCCAACTTGTGTGTACTTTTTCTCCCAACATTCCTTTTAGATCTCCATCTGTGATCACCACATGCCAGTGCTTTTGTAGGATGTCCTTTATCTCCTTATATTCGTTACAGAAGGTTCCAATGTACCTGACCTTCTGTAACCCTTCCCCTTGGGTTTCACTCCGTTGTTTAGGATAAATAAGGGATTTTCTATCCTTATTGGCTGCTACCTTGTAACTGCTCTTAATGTTCTTATTGCTGTATCCCCTCAATCTCAACCTCTCCTTAAGTTCTTTTGCTCTTTTTTCAAAATTCTCATCATTCGAGCAATTCCTGCGTGTTCTCAAAAACTCTCCTTTGGGGACCCCTCTTATTGTTTCTGGGAGATGTGAGCTTTCGCTATGCAGTATGCTGTTCGTGGCTGTGGTTTTTCGGTATAAGTCAGTTGTAATCACACCATCTGGTTCAATTTTGATGGTCAGATCCAAAAAGGTAATTGATGTCTGATCCATTTCTGATGTTAGTCTCAAGTTTAATTCGTTCTGGTTTAAGACATTAATGAATTCTGTTAGAAGTTGTCTCTCTCCTTCCCACAGTATCAGGATGTCATCTATATACCGAAACCATCCCATCACATGACTGGTATAGATATCATTTTCATCTGAGAAGACAAATTCTCGTTCCCACCACCCGAGGTACAGGTTTGCGTATGTTGGCGCACAAGTACTTCCCATCGCTGTACCTCGGGTCTGGAGATAGAATCTTTCATTAAAGACAAAATAGTTTTTTGTCAGAACGAATTCTAGGAGCTGCACTACAAATTCATCGAATTTATTCATATTTCTCGTATTGAGAAAGTGTCTTACCGCTCCCAGTCCTTTTTCATGACTTATGCTGGTATACAAAGACTCCACGTCACACGTGCATAACCACATATCTGATGACACTGTCAGATTTTCCAGTTTGCCTAGAATGTCCAAGGTGTCCCTTGTATAAGATGGTAATTCTATGACAAACTTCCTCAGTTGTTTATCCACAAATGTGCTTGCCCTTTCCGTCAGGCCACCTATGCCCGACACTATGGGCCTTCCAGGTGGTTTATCAGGATTTTTATGAACTTTTGGTAATACATAGAAGGTCGGTATTTTGGGATTTTCAACCCATAGGAAATCTTTTTCCCTCTTTGTGATAACTCCTTCATTGAAATTCTTTTCTACAAGATGCAGATATTTCTTCAGAAAATTAGCAGTGGGGTTAAAGATTAATCTTTGGTAGCAAGATGTGTCATTCAATTGCCTCATGATCTCTTCGAGGTACATATCTTTTTTCCAGATCACCACATTCCCTCCTTTGTCTGATGGTTTGATCTCAACATCACCCCATTTTTCTATATCCTGAAGAGCTTTAACTTCATCTTTCGTAAGGTTGGGGTGCATGACCTTCAAACCCTGACTGAACAGGCTATCTAAATCTCTGGATACCAAATCTACATATACTTTAACTTGTGGACAGATGTTAGTGTTTGGAAAGAAAGTTGATTTCTTTTTTAGACTCTTATCACGGTAATTGTCACCAATTACTTCAGTGGACTCCTCATTTTCCTGTATCAGCTCTTCCAAAATTCCTATGGCTTCTTCTTCCAAGTTTTCTAGGTGGTTCTCTGCTGTAATATTTTCTCTATTTTTATGGAATTTTTTCAATAGGATCTTCCTAGCAAATAGATTAAGATCCTTTTCAGCTGTGAATCTGTCCATATTTCTCACCGGAGAGAAGGATAATCCCTTTGATAATACATTCTGATGATGTTCATTCAAAATTCTATCACTAATATTGATGATCTTCATTGTATCTTCTGGGATTACCTCCTGAATGAGTGGTATTTCCTTTGTGGATTTCCCCCCCAATCTCCTCTTTCTCTCTTTCTTTGATTTTTGGCTGTTTCGTCCCCTTCTCGTTCTCTTCGGGGTCCTGTGTCTGATACTCCACTTGGGCCTGCCCCTAAAAAATGCTGCTGTCGTCTTTGATTGTTTGCTGCTGATTGGTCTGACATTTCACTCTCAGATGTTTCAAGTTCTGATGTAGAGTATCCTTTTTCTCTAGCTGTATTTCTATATACCTTTTTTATATTCCATCTAAAAATGGTGCCTCTAAGGTAATCATTTTTATCTCTTAAAAATTTTTGTTGTTTTCGTTCTATAATATTTTTCTCTGCCACCTCCACCTCATGTTTGTACTTTAAGTATGTTTTTTGGAACTGTTCTAAACCTTCATATTGTTTTAATTTTTCTCCAATGGTTGTAATTTCTTCCGTATATTGCTTTATTTTGCTATCATCATGTTTTATCAGTATCCTTATCAGATTTTCTGAGCACTCCAATAATGCATTTTCCCATTCTTTTTTGAGTGTTTCTTCCAAATCGAAAGTAGGGAATACATTTGGTCTTAAACCTCTTGGAGTTAGTTTATTACTCTGGTAACTGTCAAACATGGTTCTATTCCAAAACATCTTAGTTTGTTTCATCAGTACATTTTTCAAAAGCAGCAAATCATTAGACCAATGTGTTGCATTCTCACTGGAGAGATTCCCAAATGTGGTTTTTTGGGAACTTTGCCATCTTTCCTGTCTACTGTTCAAATCCTGGCACAAATTGAATGAAGCCATTCTGCAACGGATTTGACTCTGGTTAGAAGCAATATTCAAAATTACCTTATCTATATTGAAGAAGGAATCGTCCTTACTGTGCTCGGATTATGAGGGAATACTAGTATAGCACTAGTGAGATATGAATATACACAAAGTTTTTATAATCCCGCACCAGTTTTCTTAATTACTTTCTTATATGTAGAGCTTAAATGTATCGTGGTAACTACTGCGTTACTAACTTATCTTGGGTTTATTATACCCTATTTCTTGTTCTAAACGCAGGTGCTCTCCAAATGCTTTTGGGTCCTAGACCCACACAATGTAATCAGAAAAAAGAAAGAAAAAGAAGCATTTTTTTGGACGCACTAAACCACTGTTCATTTTTTTTAATTTTTTTATCTTTAATCGGTATGCATTAAAATTGTAATCTCAAGGAATTGGTGAAATATTAAAATATAGTGTGAGTAAGAAAAACAGAATGTGATAATAAAAACTACTAATATCCGAATGGTGATCCCTCAAAGTATCTATTGAAATAAAGGCTATATTGCCTATAATAAAGTATCAGTGTCTTCTCTTAGTATTGTCCTAAAATTTCCTATTATACATATAACAAGCCAGCAGTGTTGTTGTATACCCTTTTGCTACAATTGTATGCAAGCTTTTAAATTGTAGCTATTTGTCTGTTCTTAGAGAATGTAGCAAGTTGTATATTCTCAGCTTAATTCCAGGGATGTGTCACTATTAGCCCTTTATACAGGGGAAATAATACCTCCACTGGTTATCGTGGGCTAATATCACATTTGCACAAATGCTCTTATATAATATAACTGCTTGGTATTAGCTCTCTTCTTACAATGTGTTGCCCAATTATTGACACATCATCTTTTGAGTGTTAATTCACAAAATAAATTTTATTCCACCTTATTTAGTGTATTCTGTTTGGAACTTTAAGCAATCTGACAGTTTGTATATAGTCTCATCATAATTCCATCCCATCAATAATATTTCAGGCAATCATATTTAATACTGCTATTTCATTATTTTCTCCCAGTATCAGTAATGTTTTATTATTTGATCATATTGCTTATTATCAACTTGTGTCTTAATACTTTAAGATCACAGCACCATGTGGCTTTCGATGCTGTGATCACTATGCAGGAGAGCACTGAATAATCACCGCCCGTCTAATTACCGCTGGCCGCTCTGAGCTCAGCGTGTATGCGGGCTGACGCTGGGGCTCCCTGCTCTCTCTCTCCTCTCTCCGTCTGGCAGTCCTGCACGTCAGGCTGCTGCTGACAACGGAGATCGTGAGGGGGAGCGGTGCTAGTAGCTGTGCTGCCTGTATTACGTGGGAGGACAATAAACTAAAGACACATAATTAACATTCTTTCAACTTTGAGTTATTTCCACCATTCGGAAGCAGCCCACGGCCGTTCCACCTTAGGCTTCCTCAGGGCACTAACCAGAGCCAGAGTTTCCGTCTCCTTATATCCCCCTTGTATCATTCTGATTGGATCTTACAGCTGTCAATCAATCAGATCCTGCTGCATGTTTCTAACATGGCTTCTATCATCATTATTATGATGGTAATACCATTGTGATTTCTTATATTCCTGTAATACTGTTACATTCCTATCTATTTTGTGGCTGTAATTATGATCGAAGGATCAAGATAAATGTATCGATAGTATAAAATTATTATTTGGATTATTATTATATTGATGAATATCATTCCCCGAAACATCTTTATTCCCATGGATCATTTCTTCTCATGGCAATTATTATTATAGGGTTTTTGTCATTTTTTAGCAGTTTCTTTGAAAATATACACTATAATGCTATAAAAGATTTTTTCTGTTATGAAAAAATGACTACATATTTTTTATTTTTTTATTATTCAAAGAATTATCGTATAGTTGGAGTCTCATGAATTTTTCTATTTATTAATCCACCCTTATTTCTTTTCACCCTAATTTTCTATCTAGTTATTTTTACCTAGTGATATTTTTTAATTTATAGGCTAGTAGCTTTTTCTAATATATTATTACAACCAATAAATCTCGTTGACTAGCTTCTTACTATTAATCACTATTCTATTTGTTTGATCCTTTAATCCTATACATCCTTAAACCAATAATAACCCTTCCTCAATATTACGTAATAAGTGCATACATTTTAATTTTTCGTGAATTATTCACCATAGTGATATAACCATAATCCCTACCTATAAGTGCATCTCTTCTCCAGGTGTCTCTCTATGGAGATAGTGTACTGTAACTATATGAGTGTTCTCATTTTAATATATGTAGTGTTTCATTATTAATTATCCGTGTTACTTATTCCCCCCCCCCACCCCACCCCCGACCCCCGCCACCATACACCCACTCACACTCAAAGATATTTGTGGAGTGCCTCAATCAAATTCCACTCTCTGTGCCATAGCCACACTGTGTGAATCAACCAAAAATTCCAGGATATGTACTTATCATTTCAATTTTTCTTTCATAAATGTTACCTATTCCATAATCACCACCTGTGTATGGGTGGAATTCATTCTACTCCTTCTATTATTCAGTTCTCTATTTTAGATAATTCTGCCTCACTTTATTGCAGAAGTAAATTTCTAATTAATAACAAAAAAACCCTTTAAAATTATGTTATACAATTTCATCTTATTCCATTCTATTCTTGTTCCATTGAGTACTTTATATCATCTGGGCCGATTTGTCGGACTTTCAATTATTTATTCCTTTGTATCATCCTTCTTATATCATTTTATTTCACATCATCTTACTTCAGAATGTATGTCAATATCAGAAATTATATGGTTTAGAAGAGGAGAGGGAGAGGACCACTCAGTTCACATGATTCTATGCTCATAGGTTGTCTTATAAAAAGGAAGAAAAATGGTTATATTCGTTCATCCCAAAGGGATCAACGCTATTCATGAGGAATATCCACCTCGTCTCCTTTTTTAGGAGTTCCTTTGTGGCATCTCCACCTCTGATACCAAGATGTATCTGTTCTATGCCAAAGGCTTTTAACTCTCTTTCATTTCCTTGGTGTACTTTCAAAAAATGGTTTGCCACACTGGTAATTTTCTTATGTCTCTGTAGGTCCATCGCAGCATTTTTGATGTTCCTGATGTGTTCCATGACACGTATCCTTAATTGTCTGCCAGTCATGCCCACATATCTTTTTCCACATGGACATACCAAACAGTAAACCACTCCCACCGATTTGCAGTTGATATAATCTCTTATTTTCCATTGTTTTCCATATCGATCTTGAATTTCCTTAGTCTGCTCTATATGTCGACAGGTGCTGCATGTTCCACAGGGAAAACATCCCATTAATGGTCTATTCTTTCTACTCTTTCCTTCTCGCAGAAAGTGACTGTGTACCAAGGTGTCCTTCAGGTTGGAAGATTTTCTCCAACTTGTGTGTACTTTTTCTCCCAACATTCCTTTTAGATCTCCATCTGTGATCACCACATGCCAGTGCTTTTGTAGGATGTCCTTTATCTCCTTATATTCGTTACAGAAGGTTCCAATGTACCTGACCTTCTGTAACCCTTCCCCTTGGGTTTCACTCCGTTGTTTAGGATAAATACGGGATTTTCTATCCTTATTGGCTGCTACCTTGTAACTGCTCTTAATGTTCTTATTGCTGTATCCCCTCAATCTCAACCTCTCCTTAAGTTCTTTTGCTCTTTTTTCAAAATTCTCATCATTCGAGCAATTCCTGCGTGTTCTCAAAAACTCTCCTTTGGGGACCCCTCTTATTGTTTCTGGGAGATGTGAGCTTTCGCTATGCAGTATGCTGTTCGTGGCTGTGGTTTTTCGGTATAAGTCAGTTGTAATCACACCATCTGGTTCAATTGTGATGGTCAGATCCAAAAAGGTAATTGATGTCTGATCCATTTCTGATGTTAGTCTCAAGTTTAATTCGTTCTGGTTTAAGACATTAATGAATTCTGTTAGAAGTTGTCTCTCTCCTTCCCACAGTATCAGGATGTCATCTATATACCGAAACCATCCCATCACATGACTGGTATAGATATCATTTTCATCTGAGAAGACAAATTCTCGTTCCCACCACCCAAGGTACAGGTTTGCGTATGTTGGCGCACAAGTACTTCCCATCGCTGTACCTCGGGTCTGGAGATAGAATCTTTCATTAAAGACAAAATAGTTTTTTGTCAGAACGAATTCTAGGAGCTGCACTACAAATTCATCGAATTTATTCATATTTCTCGTATTGAGAAAGTGTCTTACCGCTCCCAGTCCTTTTTCATGACTTATGCTGGTATACAAAGACTCCACGTCACACGTGCATAACCACATATCTGATGACACTGTCAGATTTTCCAGTTTGCCTAGAATGTCCAAGGTGTCCCTTGTATAAGATGGTAATTCTATGACAAACTTCCTCAGTTGTTTATCCACAAATGTGCTTGCCCTTTCCGTCAGGCCACCTATGCCCGACACTATGGGCCTTCCAGGTGGTTTATCAGGATTTTTATGAACTTTTGGTAATACATAGAAGGTCGGTATTTTGGGATTTTCAACCCATAGGAAATCTTTTTCCCTCTTTGTGATAACTCCTTCATTGAAATTCTTTTCTACAAGATGCAGATATTTCTTCAGAAAATTAGCAGTGGGGTTAAAGATTAATCTTTGGTAGCAAGATGTGTCATTCAATTGCCTCATGATCTCTTCGAGGTACATATCTTTTTTCCAGATCACCACATTCCCTCCTTTGTCTGATGGTTTGATCTCAACATCACCCCATTTTTCTATATCCTGAAGAGCTTTAACTTCATCTTTCGTAAGGTTGGGGTGCATGACCTTCAAACCCTGACTGAACAGGCTATCTAAATCTCTGGATACCAAATCTACATATACTTTAACTTGTGGACAGATGTTAGTGTTTGGAAAGAAAGTTGATTTCTTTTTTAGACTCTTATCACGGTAATTGTCACCAATTACTTCAGTGGACTCCTCATTTTCCTGTATCAGCTCTTCCAAAATTCCTATGGCTTCTTCTTCCAAGTTTTCTAGGTGGTTCTCTGCTGTAATATTTTCTCTATTTTTATGGAATTTTTTCAATAGGATCTTCCTAGCAAATAGATTAAGATCCTTTTCAGCTGTGAATCTGTCCATATTTCTCACCGGAGAGAAGGATAATCCCTTTGATAATACATTCTGATGATGTTCATTCAAAATTCTATCACTAATATTGATGATCTTCATTGTATCTTCTGGGATTACCTCCTGAATGAGTGGTATTTCCTTTGTGGATTTCCCCCCCAATCTCCTCTTTCTCTCTTTCTTTGATTTTTGGCTGTTTCGTCCCCTTCTCGTTCTCTTCGGGGTCCTGTGTCTGATACTCCACTTGGGCCTGCCCCTAAAAATGCTGCTGTCGTCTTTGATTGTTTGCTGCTGATTGGTCTGACATTTCACTCTCAGATGTTTCAAGTTCTGATGTAGAGTATCCTTTTTCTCTAGCTGTATTTCTATATACCTTTTTTATATTCCATCTAAAAATGGTGCCTCTAAGGTAATCATTTTTATCTCTTAAAAATTTTTGTTGTTTTCGTTCTATAATATTTTTCTCTGCCACCTCCACCTCATGTTTGTACTTTAAGTATGTTTTTTGGAACTGTTCTAAACCTTCATATTGTTTTAATTTTTCTCCAATGGTTGTAATTTCTTCCGTATATTGCTTTATTTTGCTATCATCATGTTTTATCAGTATCCTTATCAGATTTTCTGAGCACTCCAATAATGCATTTTCCCATTCTTTTTTGAGTGTTTCTTCCAAATCGAAAGTAGGGAATACATTTGGTCTTAAACCTCTTGGAGTTAGTTTATTACTCTGGTAACTGTCAAACATGGTTCTATTCCAAAACACCTTAGTTACTAGCCTATAAATTAAAAAATATCACTAGGTAAAAATAACTAGATAGAAAATCAGGGTGAAAAGAAATAAGGGTGGATTAATAAATAGAAAAATTCATGAGACTCCAACTATACGATAATTCTTTGAATAATAAAAAAATAAAAAATATGTAGTAATTTTTTCATAACAGAAAAAATCTTTTATAGCATTATAGTGTATATTTTCAAAGAAACTGCTAAAAAATGACAAAAACCCTATAATAAAAATTGCCATGAGAAGAAATGATCCATGGGAATAAAGATGTTTCGGGGAATGATATTCATCAATATAATAATAATCCAAATAATAATTTTATACTATCGATACATTTATCTTGATCCTTCGATCATAATTACAGCCACAAAATAGATAGGAATGTAACAGTATTACAGGAATATAAGAAATCACAATGGTATTACCATCATAATAATGATGATAGAAGCCATGTTAGAAACATGCAGCAGGATCTGATTGATTGACAGCTGTAAGATCCAATCAGAATGATACAAGGGGGATATAAGGAGACGGAAACTCTGGCTCTGGTTAGTGCCCTGAGGAAGCCTAAGGTGGAACGGCCGTGGGCTGCTTCCGAATGGTGGAAATAACTCAAAGTTGAAAGAATGTTAATTATGCGTCTTTAGTTTATTGTCCTCCCACGTAATACAGGCAGCACAGCTACTAGCACCGCTCCCCCTCACGATCTCCGTTGTCAGCAGCAGCCTGACGTGCAGGACTGCCAGACGGAGAGAGGAGAGAGAGAGCAGGGAGCCCCAGCGTCAGCCCGCATACACGCTGAGCTCAGAGCGGCCAGCGGTAATTAGACGGGCGGTGATTATTCAGTGCTCTCCTGCATAGTGATCACAGCATCGAAAGCCACATGGTGCTGTGATCTTAAAGTATTAAGACACAAGTTGATAATAAGCAATATGATCAAATAATAAAACATTACTGATACTGGGAGAAAATAATGAAATAGCAGTATTAAATATGATTGCCTGAAATATTATTGATGGGATGGAATTATGATGAGACTATATACAAACTGTCAGATTGCTTAAAGTTCCAAACAGAATACACTAAATAAGGTGGAATAAAATTTATTTTGTGAATTAACACTCAAAAGATGATGTGTCAATAATTGGGCAACACATTGTAAGAAGAGAGCTAATACCAAGCAGTTATATTATATAAGAGCATTTGTGCAAATGTGATATTAGCCCACGATAACCAGTGGAGGTATTATTTCCCCTGTATAAAGGGCTAATAGTGACACATCCCTGGAATTAAGCTGAGAATATACAACTTGCTACATTCTCTAAGAACAGACAAATAGCTACAATTTAAAAGCTTGCATACAATTGTAGCAAAAGGGTATACAACAACACTGCTGGCTTGTTATATGTATAATAGGAAATTTTAGGACAATACTAAGAGAAGACACTGATACTTTATTATAGGCAATATAGCCTTTATTTCAATAGATACTTTGAGGGATCACCATTCGGATATTAGTAGTTTTTATTATCACATTCTGTTTTTCTTACTCACACTATATTTTAATATTTCACCAATTCCTTGAGATTACAATTTTAATGCATACCGATTAAAGATAAAAAATTTAAAAAAAATGAACAGTGGTTTAGTGCGTCCAAAAAAATGCTTCTTTTTCTTTCTTTTTTCTGATTACATTGTGTGGGTCTAGGACCCAAAAGCATTTGGAGAGCACCTGCGTTTAGAACAAGAAATAGGGTATAATAAACCCAAGATAAGTTAGTAACGCAGTAGTTACCACGATACATTTAAGCTCTACATATAAGAAAGTAATTAAGAAAACTGGTGCGGGATTATAAAAACTTTGTGTATATTCATATCTCACTAGTGCTATACTAGTATTCCCTCATAATCCGAGCACAGTAAGGACGATTCCTTCTTCAATATAGATAAGGTAATTTTGAATATTGCTTCTAACCAGAGTCAAATCCGTTGCAGAATGGCTTCATTCAATTTGTGCCAGGATTTGAACAGTAGACAGGAAAGATGGCAAAGTTCCCAAAAAAACACATTTGGGAATCTCTCCAGTGAGAATGCAACACATTGGTCTAATGATTTGCTGTTTTTGAAAAATGTACTGATGAAACAAACTAAGGTGTTTTGGAATAGAACCATGTTTGACAGTTACCAGAGTAATAAACTAACTCCAAGAGGTTTAAGACCAAATGTATTCCCTACTTTCGATTTGGAAGAAACACTCAAAAAAGAATGGGAAAATGCATTATTGGAGTGCTCAGAAAATCTGATAAGGATACTGATAAAACATGATGATAGCAAAATAAAGCAATATACGGAAGAAATTACAACCATTGGAGAAAAATTAAAACAATATGAAGGTTTAGAACAGTTCCAAAAAACATACTTAAAGTACAAACATGAGGTGGAGGTGGCAGAGAAAAATATTATAGAACGAAAACAACAAAAATTTTTAAGAGATAAAAATGATTACCTTAGAGGCACCATTTTTAGATGGAATATAAAAAAGGTATATAGAAATACAGCTAGAGAAAAAGGATACTCTACATCAGAACTTGAAACATCTGAGAGTGAAATGTCAGACCAATCAGCAGCAAACAATCAAAGACGACAGCAGCATTTTTTAGGGGCAGGCCCAAGTGGAGTATCAGACACAGGACCCCGAAGAGAACGAGAAGGGGACGAAACAGCCAAAAATCAAAGAAAGAGAGAAAGAGGAGATTGGGGGGGAAATCCACAAAGGAAATACCACTCATTCAGGAGGTAATCCCAGAAGATACAATGAAGATCATCAATATTAGTGATAGAATTTTGAATGAACATCATCAGAATGTATTATCAAAGGGATTATCCTTCTCTCCGGTGAGAAATATGGACAGATTCACAGCTGAAAAGGATCTTAATCTATTTGCTAGGAAGATCCTATTGAAAAAATTCCATAAAAATAGAGAAAATATTACAGCAGAGAACCACCTAGAAAACTTGGAAGAAGAAGCCATAGGAATTTTGGAAGAGCTGATACAGGAAAATGAGGAGTCCACTGAAGTAATTGGTGACAATTACCGTGATAAGAGTCTAAAAAAGAAATCAACTTTCTTTCCAAACACTAACATCTGTCCACAAGTTAAAGTATATGTAGATTTGGTATCCAGAGATTTAGATAGCCTGTTCAGTCAGGGTTTGAAGGTCATGCACCCCAACCTTACGAAAGATGAAGTTAAAGCTCTTCAGGATATAGAAAAATGGGGTGATGTTGAGATCAAACCATCAGACAAAGGAGGGAATGTGGTGATCTGGAAAAAAGATATGTACCTCGAAGAGATCATGAGGCAATTGAATGACACATCTTGCTACCAAAGATTAGTCTTTAACCCCACTGCTAATTTTCTGAAGAAATATCTGCATCTTGTAGAAAAGAATTTCAATGAAGGAGTTATCACAAAGAGGGAAAAAGATTTCCTATGGGTTGAAAATCCCAAAATACCGACCTTCTATGTATTACCAAAAGTTCATAAAAATCCTGATAAACCACCTGGAAGGCCCATAGTGTCGGGCATAGGTGGCCTGACGGAAAGGGCAAGCACATTTGTGGATAAACAACTGAGGAAGTTTGTCATAGAATTACCATCTTATACAAGGGACACCTTGGACATTCTAGGCAAACTGGAAAATCTGACAGTGTCATCAGATATGTGGTTATGCACGTGTGACGTGGAGTCTTTGTATACCAGCATAAGTCATGAAAAAGGACTGGGAGCGGTAAGACACTTTCTCAATACGAGAAATATGAATAAATTCGATGAATTTGTAGTGCAGCTCCTAGAATTCGTTCTGACAAAAAACTATTTTGTCTTTAATGAAAGATTCTAACTCCAGACCCGAGGTACAGCGATGGGAAGTACTTGTGCGCCAACATACGCAAACCTGTACCTCGGGTGGTGGGAACGAGAATTTGTCTTCTCAGATGAAAATGATATCTATACCAGTCATGTGATGGGATGGTTTCGGTATATAGATGACATCCTGATACTGTGGGAAGGAGAGAGACAACTTCTAACAGAATTCATTAATGTCTTAAACCAGAACGAATTAAACTTGAGACTAACATCAGAAATGGATCAGACATCAATTACCTTTTTGGATCTGACCATCACAATTGAACCAGATGGTGTGATTACAACTGACTTATACCGAAAAACCACAGCCACGAACAGCATACTGCATAGCGAAAGCTCACATCTCCCAGAAACAATAAGAGGGGTCCCCAAAGGAGAGTTTTTGAGAACACGCAGGAATTGCTCGAATGATGAGAATTTTGAAAAAAGAGCAAAAGAACTTAAGGAGAGGTTGAGATTGAGGGGATACAGCAATAAGAACATTAAGAGCAGTTACAAGGTAGCAGCCAATAAGGATAGAAAATCCCTTATTTATCCTAAACAACGGAGTGAAACCCAAGGGGAAGGGTTACAGAAGGTCAGGTACATTGGAACCTTCTGTAACGAATATAAGGAGATAAAGGACATCCTACAAAAGCACTGGCATGTGGTGATCACAGATGGAGATCTAAAAGGAATGTTGGGAGAAAAAGTACACACAAGTTGGAGAAAATCTTCCAACCTGAAGGACACCTTGGTACACAGTCACTTTCTGCGAGAAGGAAAGAGTAGAAAGAATAGACCATTAATGGGATGTTTTCCCTGTGGAACATGCAGCACCTGTCGACATATAGAGCAGACTAAGGAAATTCAAGATCGATATGGAAAACAATGGAAAATAAGAGATTATATCAACTGCAAATCGGTGGGAGTGGTTTACTGTTTGGTATGTCCATGTGGAAAAAGATATGTGGGCATGACTGGCAGACAATTAAGGATACGTGTCATGGAACACATCAGGAACATCAAAAATGCTGCGATGGACCTACAGAGACATAAGAAAATTACCAGTGTGGCAAACCATTTTTTGAAAGTACACCAAGGAAATGAAAGAGAGTTAAAAGCCTTTGGCATAGAACAGATACATCTTGGTATCAGAGGTGGAGATGCCACAAAGGAACTCCTAAAAAAGGAGACGAGGTGGATATTCCTCATGAATAGCGTTGATCCCTTTGGGATGAACGAATATAACCATTTTTCTTCCTTTTTATAAGACAACCTATGAGCATAGAATCATGTGAACTGAGTGGTCCTCTCCCTCTCCTCTTCTAAACCATATAATTTCTGATATTGACATACATTCTGAAGTAAGATGATGTGAAATAAAATGATATAAGAAGGATGATACAAAGGAATAAATAATTGAAAGTCCGACAAATCGGCCCAGATGATATAAAGTACTCAATGGAACAAGAATAGAATGGAATAAGATGAAATTGTATAACATAATTTTAAAGGGGTTTTTTGTTATTAATTAGAAATTTACTTCTGCAATAAAGTGAGGCAGAATTATCTAAAATAGAGAACTGAATAATAGAAGGAGTAGAATGAATTCCACCCATACACAGGTGGTGATTATGGAATAGGTAACATTTATGAAAGAAAAATTGAAATGATAAGTACATATCCTGGAATTTTTGGTTGATTCACACAGTGTGGCTATGGCACAGAGAGTGGAATTTGATTGAGGCACTCCACAAATATCTTTGAGTGTGAGTGGGTGTATGGTGGCGGGGGTCGGGGGTGGGGTGGGGGGGGGGAATAAGTAACACGGATAATTAATAATGAAACACTACATATATTAAAATGAGAACACTCATATAGTTACAGTACACTATCTCCATAGAGAGACACCTGGAGAAGAGATGCACTTATAGGTAGGGATTATGGTTATATCACTATGGTGAATAATTCACGAAAAATTAAAATGTATGCACTTATTACGTAATATTGAGGAAGGGTTATTATTGGTTTAAGGATGTATAGGATTAAAGGATCAAACAAATAGAATAGTGATTAATAGTAAGAAGCTAGTCAACGAGATTTATTGGTTGTAATAATATATTAGAAAAAGCTACTAGCCTATAAATTAAAAAATATCACTAGGTAAAAATAACTAGATAGAAAATTAGGGTGAAAAGAAATAAGGGTGGATTAATAAATAGAAAAATTCATGAGACTCCAACTATACGATAATTCTTTGAATAATAAAAAAATAAAAAATATGTAGTCATTTTTTCATAACAGAAAAAATCTTTTATAGCATTATAGTGTATATTTTCAAAGAAACTGCTAAAAAATGACAAAAACCCTATAATAATAATTGCCATGAGAAGAAATGATCCATGGGAATAAAGATGTTTCGGGGAATGATATTCATCAATATAATAATAATCCAAATAATAATTTTATACTATCGATACATTTATCTTGATCCTTCGATCATAATTACAGCCACAAAATAGATAGGAATGTAACAGTATTACAGGAATATAAGAAATCACAATGGTATTACCATCATAATAATGATGATAGAAGCCATGTTAGAAACATGCAGCAGGATCTGATTGATTGACAGCTGTAAGATCCAATCAGAATGATACAAGGGGGATATAAGGAGACGGAAACTCTGGCTCTGGTTAGTGCCCTGAGGAAGCCTAAGGTGGAACGGCCGTGGGCTGCTTCCGAATGGTGGAAATAACTCAAAGTTGAAAGAATGTTAATTATGTGTCTTTAGTTTATTGTCCTCCCACGTAATACAGGCAGCACAGCTACTAGCACCGCTCCCCCTCACGATCTCCGTTGTCAGCAGCAGCCTGACGTGCAGGACTGCCAGACGGAGAGAGGAGAGAGAGAGCAGGGAGCCCCAGCGTCAGCCCGCATACACGCTGAGCTCAGAGCGGCCAGCGGTAATTAGACGGGCGGTGATTATTCAGTGCTCTCCTGCATAGTGATCACAGCATCGAAAGCCACATGGTGCTGTGATCTTAAAGTATTAAGACACAAGTTGATAATAAGCAATATGATCAAATAATAAAACATTACTGATACTGGGAGAAAATAATGAAATAGCAGTATTAAATATGATTGCCTGAAATATTATTGATGGGATGGAATTATGATGAGACTATATACAAACTGTCAGATTGCTTAAAGTTCCAAACAGAATACACTAAATAAGGTGGAATAAAATTTATTTTGTGAATTAACACTCAAAAGATGATGTGTCAATAATTGGGCAACACATTGTAAGAAGAGAGCTAATACCAAGCAGTTATATTATATAAGAGCATTTGTGCAAATGTGATATTAGCCCACGATAACCAGTGGAGGTATTATTTCCCCTGTATAAAGGGCTAATAGTGACACATCCCTGGAATTAAGCTGAGAATATACAACTTGCTACATTCTCTAAGAACAGACAAATAGCTACAATTTAAAAGCTTGCATACAATTGTAGCAAAAGGGTATACAACAACACTGCTGGCTTGTTATATGTATAATAGGAAATTTTAGGACAATACTAAGAGAAGACACTGATACTTTATTATAGGCAATATAGCCTTTATTTCAATAGATACTTTGAGGGATCACCATTCGGATATTAGTAGTTTTTATTATCACATTCTGTTTTTCTTACTCACACTATATTTTAATATTTCACCAATTCCTTGAGATTACAATTTTAATGCATACCGATTAAAGATAAAAAATTTTAAAAAAATGAACAGTGGTTTAGTGCGTCCAAAAAAATGCTTCTTTTTCTTTCTTTTTTCTGATTACATTGTGTGGGTCTAGGACCCAAAAGCATTTGGAGAGCACCTGCGTTTAGAACAAGAAATAGGGTATAATAAACCCAAGATAAGTTAGTAACGCAGTAGTTACCACGATACATTTAAGCTCTACATATAAGAAAGTAATTAAGAAAACTGGTGCGGGATTATAAAAACTTTGTGTATATCCATCTAGGAGTGTCACTGCAGTGTCACGCAGGATGTCCCTTCCAAAAAACCCTCCCCAAACAGCACATGACGCAAAGAAAAAAAGAGGCGCAATGAGGTAGCTGTGTGAGTAAGATAAGCGACCCTAGTGGCCGACACAAACACCGGGCCCATCTAGGAGTGGCACTGCAGTGTCACGCAGGATGTCCCTTCCAAAAAACCCTCCCCAAACAGCACATGACGCAAAGAAAAATTAAAGAAAAAAGAGGTGCAAGATGGAATTGTCCTTGGGCCCTCCCACCCACCCTTATGTTGTATAAACAGGACATGCACACTTTAACCAACCCATCATTTCAGTGACAGGGTCTGCCACACGACTGTGACTGAAATGACGGGTTGGTTTGGACCCCCACCAAAAAAGAAGCAATTAATCTCTCCTTGCACAAACTGGCTCTACAGAGGCAAGATGTCCACCTCATCATCATCCTCCGATATATCACCGTGTACATCCCCCTCCTCACAGATTATCAATTCGTCCCCACTGGAATCCACCATCTCAGCTCCCTGTGTACTTTGTGGAGGCAATTGCTGCTGGTCAATGTCTCCACGGAGGAATTGATTATAATTCATTTTAATGAACATCATCTTCTCCACATTTTCTGGATGTAACCTCGTACGCCGATTGCTGACAAGGTGAGCGGCGGCACTAAACACTCTTTCGGAGTACACACTTGTGGGAGGGCAACTTAGGTAGAATAAAGCCAGTTTGTGCAAGGGCCTCCAAATTGCCTCTTTTTCCTGCCAGTATAAGTACGGACTGTGTGACGTGCCTACTTGGATGCGGTCACTCATATAATCCTCCACCATTCTTTCAATGGTGAGAGAATCATATGCAGTGACAGTAGACGACATGTCCGTAATCGTTGTCAGGTCCTTCAGTCCGGACCAGATGTCAGCATCAGCAGTCGCTCCAGACTGCCCTGCATCACCGCCAGCGGGTGGGCTCGGAATTCTGAGCCTTTTCCTCGCACCCCCAGTTGCGGGAGAATGTGAAGGAGGAGATGTTGACAGGTCGCGTTCCGCTTGACTTGACAATTTTCTCACCAGCAGGTCTTTCAACCCCAGCAGACTTGTGTCTGCCGGAAAGAGAGATCCAAGGTAGGCTTTAAATCTAGGATCGAGCACGGTGGCCAAAATGTAGTGCTCTGATTTCAACAGATTGACCACCCGTGAATCCTTGTTAAGCGAATTAAGGGCTCCATCCACAAGTCCCACATGCCTAGCGGAATCGCTCCGTGTTAGCTCCTCCTTCAATGTCTCCAGCTTCTTCTGCAAAAGCCTGATGAGGGGAATGACCTGACTCAAGCTGGCAGTGTCTGAACTGACTTCACGTGTGGCAAGTTCAAAGGGCATCAGAACCTTGCACAACGTTGAAATCATTCTCCACTGCACTTGAGACAGGTGCATTCCACCTCCTATATCGTGCTCAATTGTATAGGCTTGAATGGCCTTTTGCTGCTCCTCCAACCTCTGAAGCATATAGAGGGTTGAATTCCACCTCGTTACCACTTCTTGCTTCAGATGATGGCAGGGCAGGTTCAGTAGTTTTTGGTGGTGCTCCAGTCTTCTGTACGTGGTGCCTGTACGCCGAAAGTGTCCCGCAATTCTTCTGGCCACCGACAGCATCTCTTGCACGCCCCTGTCGTTTTTTAAAAAATTCTGCACCACCAAATTCAAGGTATGTGCAAAACATGGGACGTGCTGGAATTTGCCCATATTTAATGCACACACAATATTGCTGGCGTTGTCCGATGCCACAAATCCACAGGAGAGTCCAATTGGGGTAAGCCATTCCGCGATGATCTTCGTCAGTTGCCGTAAGAGGTTTTCAGCTGTGTGCGTATTCTGGAAAGCGGTGATACAAAGCGTAGCCTGCCTAGGAAAGAGTTGGCGTTTGCGAGATGCTGCTACTGGTGCCGCCGCTGCTGTTCTTGCGGCGGGAGTCCATACATCTACCCAGTGGGCTGTCACAGTCATATAGTCTTGACCCTGCCCTGCTCCACTTGTCCACATGTCCGTGGTTAAGTGGACATTGGGTACAACTGCATTTTTTAGGACACCGGTGAGTCTTTTTCTGACGTCCGTGTACATTCTCGGTATCGCCTGCCTAGAGAAGTGGAACCTAGATGGTATTTGGTAACGGGGGCACACTGCCTCAATAAATTGTATAGTTCCCTGTGAACTAACGGCGGATACCGGACGCACGTCTAACACCAACATAGTTGTCAAGGCCTCAGTTATCCGCTTTGCAGCAGGATGACTGCTGTGATATTTAATCTTCCTCGCAAAGGACTGTTGGACAGTCAATTGCTTACTGGAAGTAGTACAAGTGGGCTTACGACTTCCCCTCTGGGATGACCATCGACTCCCAGCAGCAACAACAGCAGCGCCAGCAGCAGTAGGCGTTACACGCAAGGATGCATCGGAGGAATCCCAGGCAGGAGAGGACTCGTCAGAATTGCCAGTGACATGGCCTGCAGGACTATTGGCATTCCTGGGGAAGGAGGAAATTGACACTGAGGGAGTTGGTGGGGTGGTTTGCGTGAGCTTGGTTACAAGAGGAAGGGATTTACTGGTCAGTGGACTGCTTCCGCTGTCGCCCAAAGTTTTTGAACTTGTCACTGACTTATTATGAATGCGCTGCAGGTGACGTATAAGGGAGGATGTTCCGAGGTGGTTAACGTCCTTACCCCTACTTATTACAGCTTGACAAAGGCAACACACGGCTTGACACCTGTTGTCCGCTTTTCTGTTGAAATACCTCCACACTGAAGAGCTGATTTTTTGGGTATTTTCACCAGGCATGTCAACGGCCATATTCCTCCCACGGACAACAGGTGTCTCCCCGGGTGCCTGACTTAAACAAACCACCTCACCATCAGAATCCTCCTGGTCAATTTCCTCCCCAGCGCCAGCAACACCCATATCCTCCTCATCCTGGTGTACTTCAACACTGACATCTTCAATCTGACTATCAGGAACTGGACTGCGGGTGCTCCTTCCAGCACTTGCAGGGGGCGTGCAAATGGTGGAAGGCGCATGCTCTTCACGTCCAGTGTTGGGAAGGTCAGGCATCGCAACCGACACAATTGGACTCTCCTTGTGGATTTGGGATTTCGAAGAACGCACAGTTCTTTGCTGTGCTTTTGCCAGCTTGAGTCTTTTCAGTTTTCTAGCGAGAGGCTGAGTGCTTCCATCCTCATGTGAAGCTGAACCACTAGCCATGAACATAGGCCAGGGCCTCAGCCGTTCCTTGCCACTCCGTGTGGTAAATGGCATATTGGCAAGTTTACGCTTCTCCTCCGACAATTTTATTTTAGGTTTTGGAGTCCTTTTTTTACTGATATTTGGTGTTTTGGATTTGACATGCTCTGTACTATGACATTGGGCATCGGCCTTGGCAGACGACGTTGCTGGCATTTCATCATCTCGGCCATGACTAGTGGCAGCAGCTTCAGCACGAGGTGGAAGTGGATCTTGATCTTTCCCTAATTTTGGAACCTCAACATTTTTGTTCTCCATATTTTAATAGGCACAACTAAAAGGCACCTCAGGTAAACAATGGAGATGGATGGATACTAGTATACTTATGGATGGACTGCCGAGTGCCGACACAGAGGTAGCTACAGCCGTGGACTACCGTACTGTACTGTGTCTGCTGCTAATATAGACTGGTTGATAATGAGATGTAGTATGTATAAAGAAGAAAGAAAAAAAAAACCACGGGTAGGTGGTATACAATTATGGATGGACTGCCGAGTGCCGACACAGAGATAGCTACAGCCGTGGACTACCGTACTGTACTGTGTCTGCTGCTAATATAGACTGGATGATAATGAGATGTAGTATGTATAAAGAAGAAAGAAAAAAAAAACCACGGGTAGGTGGTATACAATTATGGATGGACTGCCGAGTGCCGACACAGAGGTAGCTACAACCGTGGACTACCGTACTGTACTGTGTCTGCTGCTAATATAGACTGGATGATAATGAGATGTAGTATGTATAAAGAAGAAAGAAAAAAAAAACCACGGGTAGGTGGTATACAATTATGGATGGACTGCCGAGTGCCGACACAGAGGTAGCTACAGCCGTGGACTACCGTACTGTACTGTGTCTGCTGCTAATATAGACTGGTTGATAATGAGATGTAGTATGTATAAAGAAGAAAGAAAAAAAAAACCACGGGTAGGTGGTATACAATTATGGATGGACTGCCGAGTGCCGACACAGAGGTAGCTACAGCCGTGGACTACCGTACTGTACTGTGTCTGCTGCTAATATAGACTGGATGATAATGAGATGTAGTATGTATGTATAAAGAAGAAAGAAAAAAAAACCACGGGTAGGTGGTATACAATTATAGATGGACTGCCGGGTGCCGACACAGAGGTAGCTACAGCCGTGAACTACCGTACTGTGTCTGCTGCTAATATAGACTGGTTGATAATGAGATGTAGTATGTATAAAGAAGAAAGAAAAAAAAAAACACGGGTAGGTGGTATACAATTATGGATGGACTGCCGAGTGCCGACACAGAGGTAGCTACAGCCGCGGACTACCGTACTGTACTGTGTCTGCTGCTAATATAGACTGGATGATAATGAGATGTAGTATGTATAAAGAAGAAAGAAAAAAAAAACCACGGGTAGGTGGTATACAATTATGGATGGACTGCCGAGTGCCGACACAGAGGTAGCTACAGCTGGATGATAAATAATGATATAAAAAAAATATATATATCACTACTGCAGCCGGACAGGTATATATTATATAATGACGGACCTGCTAGACACTGTCTGTCAGCAGAATGAGTTTTTTAATTTTTATAGAATAAAAAAACACCACACAAGTCACACGACGAGTTCCAACTGACTGTCACATGTATATTTATAATTACATAGTATTCGTCCACTGCCTTTGGGGTCACTTAGATTGCCCTCTGAATATTGGCTTTGATATGACATAGTCACGTAGTTTGCCCTAGGAATATTGGCTTTGATATTACACAGTCTTCCCATGTCCAGTCATAATAGTTATCCTCCTTTATCTTGTTGTTATATTTATTGTTCACTTTTCTATTCTTTTGTTTTTTCTTTTCATTTTCTGGTTGGGCCGTTGCCCTTGACAACACCCGGCCATACTCACTGTGTGGATACATGTATATATATGATATGTATCTTTATTCTGTGTGTTTGTTTGTGATGCATGTCATGTTGTATATTTTGTTTCTATCTAGCCTCCCCCTGCAAGGTTACTGTGACCCCAGCGGCGCTGCAGTGAGCGGTGTGTACGGGTTGCCATGACTACCGAGCATGGTGATGATGTCATCGGGACGGCGCCCTGAGTCCACCGGAAGCACCAAGCCGATCTGAGGCTGCACACGCCAGCATGGGGAGTCTATTTAGGTAAGTGTATTTGTCTATTTGGTATATGTCTGTTTGTTCTCTTCATATTACAGCACTTGCATCTACCTGAGGAAGGGACCCTGCGGGGCCCGAAATGCTGGATTGTTATTATGGCCAGTGCTAGATGGTGATGTACATATACCTCGATGTTATGTTCATTATAAATACTTTTTCACTAAGTCCTGGAGTGCCGTGCCTGTTCTGAATGGGGTCTGTTCGGAACTCTAGTGTATGCATCTATTCAGCAAGGGCACACAGGTGAATGACTTTTGACTTTCTGAGTGCCGGATTTACATTGGATTTGTGTTAGGTGGGGATAAACTCCCACAAGTATCAAGGCACCAATTTGCATATTATTGATTCTGTATCAGATGCATTACTTTTGGACTCACAGTTTCTTAAAATGGAGGAATCCAATATTGATAGACGTGATGTGACTGCCTTTGCGAATTTGGGTTCACAAACTATGGAAACTCTTAGTTTCAACAAAGTGCAGGCAGAACAAATTCTGTTTGCTGAGGACTGTGTTCCTGAGGCATTAGAGGACAGTATTGATGATTTATACAAACAATTGTACAGACTACGGAAGCGGGAGACTGATTATATCTTCTAATCCATCCCTTAAAATATACAGTCGCCTCATGAATGATTCAGTGAATCGTTTTATAGCCACGCCAGGCAGAATACATCACAACCTGACATTTGAAGAAAGAGGTGCATTGAAAACATTAAGTGAGGACACCTCAATTATCATACGACCAGCTGATAAAGGAGGAAGTGTGGTTGTGCAGGACCGATCTCAATATATCAGTGAGGTGATGCGACAATTGTCATGCACTCTAACATATACTAAACTTGACCGGGATCCTACAGAGTGTTTTCAGAAGGAACTTCTTCAGGTACTTGACCAGGCTGTAATGAACAAACAACTAAACATCCGATTACTACTTGCCTGTATACGTTACCGAAGGTTCACAAGAGTCTGGACAATCCCCCAGGACGTCCTATCGTCTCGGCGAGGGGATCCCTATATCAACAAGTTGCCGAACTTCTAGATTCCTTACTACAACCACACATCACCAAACGTACAACGTATCTGAAAGACACATCTACGTTTCTGAAAAAAATCATGGTTTTTGACGATTTACCACCAGATACGCTATTATGTACCATGGATGTGTCCTCCTTAAATACTTCCATCCCTCACGAAGCGGGCATCAGGGCCATGGAGTCATTCATTGATAATTTGGAGGATGACTTTAATTTTGACAAATGTCTATTTTTACAATTACTTAGGTTAATCCTCACCAAAAATTTTTTTTTATTTAATGGCAATTTTTACCTTCAGTTGGCCGGCTGTGCCATGGGGAGTAGCGTGGCACCGGCATATGCCAACGTATTTATGTTCGAACCAGAACAATATCTATTTTTTGACAATCTCATTTTTTCACAGAACATACGTTGGTTCACTAGATACATAGACGATTTATTTATTTTATGGAATGGAAGTGGTGGGGCATTTGAATCAATGATGGATAGCATCAATGCTACACCGGGCCCCATCAAATTTACTTACCTCTATAGCTCCAGCCACATTGATTACTTAGACGTCACTGTTCACTTGGATGAGGGTAAATTGACCACCACGGTTTTTTACAAGCCTACCGACAGGAATTCGCTACTGGATGCAAGTAGCCACCATCCACCTGCACTGAAGAGAGGGCTGCCTCGTTCCCAGATGCTCCGAGTGGCGAGAATTACTAGTGACCATACGTTACTAGATAGTGCACTACAAGTCGTAGTTGAAAAATTTGCTAAAAGGAGTTATAATATTAATGATCTTAAACACACTAAGTCCAATATTATGAATATGGACAGAGATACTCTGTTTGAACAACGCTCTCAGCCTGAACGGTCTCAAAATAAATTCATTTGGTCAACTAGTCCCATTATACCCCGGGCCACCAAAGCATCATGGCCCATTGTTAAATCAGACAAATCATTACCTTGTTTCCAGGATACCCAGGTGATGACTAGTTATAGACGTGGACGCAATCTACGGGACTTTTTAGTTAAGACTGACATTACCGATTATTCTCCAAAGGCTGGTATTTTTGGTATAAGTAAAAAACCGGGCAGCTATCAGTGTTTATCCTGCACCACTTGCACTGCCCTGATACCAGGATCAGAGTTTGTCCACCCCTTAACGAAGAAGAAATTCAACATCCGACATGTCATTACCTGCACCACTCGTTTCATCATTTATTGCATCATTTGCCCTTGCCAACTGCTGTATGTGGGCCTCTCCAGTCTTACTTTAAGAGAGAGGATGGCACTACATCGCTCAAACATCAATCAGGTGTTATCTGGCAAGACCAATGACCAGCCAGTTTCTAGACATTTTTGTGCCAAAGCCCATGTCCTGTCAGACTTGAAGTACCAGCTCATTGATCATGTTCCCCCCCTACATCGGGGTGGTAATAGAGTATTAGCCTTACATAGATTAGAAGCACGATGGATTTTAAAACTTAATACATTACAACCATGTGGTTTGAACGAAAAGATAAACTGGAATGCCCTCCGTTCCAACTGACTGTCACATGTATATTTATAATTACATAGTATTCGTCCACTGCCTTTGGGGTCACTTAGATTGCCCTATGAATATTGGCTTTGATATGACATAGTCACGTAGTTTGCCCTAGGAATATTGGCTTTGATATTACACAGTCTTCCCATGTCCAGTCATAATAGTTATCCTCCTTTATCTTGTTGTTATATTTATTGTTCACTTTTTTATTCTTTTGTTTTTTCTTTTCATTTTCTGGTTGGGCCGTTGCCCTTGACAACACCCGGCCATACTCACTGTGTGGATACATGTATATATATGATATGTATCTTTATACTGTGTGTTTGTTTGTGATGCATGTCATGTTGTATATTTTGTTTCTATCTAGCCTCCCCCTGCAAGGTTACTGTGACCCCAGCGGCGCTGCAGTGAGCGGTATGTACGGGTTGCCATGACTACCGAGCATGGTGATGATGTCATCGGGACGGCGCCCGGAGTCCACCGGAAGCACCATGCCGATCTGAGGCTGCACACGCCAGCATGGGGAGTCTATTTAGGTAAGTGTATTGGTCTATTTGGTATATGTCTGTTTGTTCTCTTCATATTACAGCACTTGCATCAACCTGAGGAAGGGACCCTGCGGGGCCCGAAATGCTGCATTGTTATTATGGCCAGTGCTAGATGGTGATGTACATATACCTCGATGTTATGTTCATTATAAATATTTTTTCACTAAGTCCTGGAGTGCCGTGCCTGTTCTGAATGGGGTCTGTTCGGAATTCTAGTGTATGCATCTATTCAGCAAGGGCACACAGGTGAATGACTTTTGACTTTCTGAGTGCCGGATTTACATTGGATTTGTGTTAGGTGGGGATAAACTCCCACAAGTATCAAGGCACCAATTTGCATATTATTGATTCTGTATCAGACGCATTACTTTTGGACTCACAGTTTCTTAAAATGGAGGAATCCAATATTGATAGACGTGATGTGACTGCCTTTGCGAATTTGGGTTCATAAACTATGGAAACTCTTAGTTTCAACAAAGTGCAGGCAGAACAAATTCTGTTTGCTGAGGACTGTGTTCCTGAGGCATTAGAGGACAGTATTGATGATTTATACAAACAATTGTACAGACTACGGAAGCGGGAGACTGATTATTTATTACACGGCTCCACTCTGTCTGACTATTACAGACAAAAAATGATTCCCCGTGGTTTCCGTGTCCGGAATGCCCCAACCATAGGGAGAACTAACCCAGACTTCTGCCGTCGGTGGATCTCAGTGCTCAATAAATGCAGCTTTGACCTGATGCTCCTCGTCATTGAGGAGTCGGGTCGGGAGCTTGCAGTAACCAGAGCTAAAAGCGATACAGTGAATACATCTCAAGCTGAAATAATGTCTGATCCTGGATATGCCGCGACATGGGTGAAATTGACACAACAAGTGGAGACCTACCGGCGAGATTTGCTGAAATTTAAAAAATCAAAATTGCAAACGGTCCAAAATGATTACGAGGACCATCAAGTATATCGCTGGCTGACAGGTACAGACACTATAAAATTTAAAAATAGAACATATGGAAGATCCTCACAGAGACCACGCAGGGGATGACTGGATAAAGGACAATATATGTCCAACAGCGACAGCGACTTTGCCATGGCAGATTCGGACGATTCAATATCGGCACAGCGTCCCCCTTTAGGGGCTACCACCAGGGCCAGAGCAGAGGCTGGCCCAAGCCCACAAGGAGGAACCGACAAAACCAAAGGATCAACAAAAGCAAGCAAAGCAAAGAAGACAACTTGATCTTAAATTTATCATCCCGTCCTTTGACTGCAACTGAAATGTCTGTACTTAATAAAGGACTTTACTTTGTACCCACCAATTTCCATAATCCATTTGAATGGCAGACTGACTTACATCAGATGAACCGCAAAATGAGATTGAAAGAATTTTTCCAGAATAGCAGAACAGATGATGATTGTGAACCTAGACACCAGATTATTCAGAAATACACGACTTCTACATTTGACCCTGTATCTTCTAATCCATCCCTTAAAATATACAGTCGCCTCATGAATGATTCAGTGAATCGTTTTATAGCCACGCCAGGCAGAATACATCACAACCTGACATTTGAAGAAAGAGGTGCATTGAAAACATTAAGTGAGGACACCTCAATTATCATACGACCAGCTAATAAAGTAGGAAGTGTGGTTGTACAGGACCGATCTCAATATATCAGTGAGGTGATGCCACAATTGTCATGCACTCTAACATATACTAAACTTGACCGGGATCCTACAGAGTGTTTTCAGAAGGAACTTCTTCAGGTACTTGTTCAGGCTGTAATGAACAAACAACTTGATGTCAAACTCAAAGAAGCTTTAATCCCTAAACATCCGATTACTCCTTGCCTGTATACGTTACCGAAGGTTCACAAGAGTCTGGACAATCCCCCAGGACGTCCTATCGTCTCGGCGAGGGGATCCCTATATCAACCAGTTGCCGAACTTCTAGATTCCTTACTACAACCACACATCACCAAACGTGCAACGTATCTGAAAGACACATCTACTTTTCTGAAAAAAATCATGGTTTTTGACGATTTACCACCAGATACGCTATTATGTACCATGGATGTGTCCTCCTTAAATACCTTCATCCCTCACGAAGCGGGCATCAGGGCCATGGAGTCATTCATTGATAATTTGGAGGATGACTTTAATTTTGACAAATGTCTATTTTTACAATTACTTAGGTTAATCCTCACCAAAAATTTTTTTTTCTTTAATGGCAATTTTTACCTTCAGTTGGCCGGCTGTGCCATGGGGAGTAGCGTGGCACCGGCATATGCCAACGCATTTATGTTCGAACAAGAACAATATCTATTTTTTGACAATCTCATTTTTTCACAGAACATACGTTGGTTCACTAGATACATAGACGATTTATTTATTTTATGGAATGGAAGTGGTGGGGCATTTGAATCAATGATGGATAGCATCAATGCTACACCGGGCCCCATCAAATTTACTTACCTCTATAGCTCCAGCCACATTGATTACTTAGACGTCACTGTTCACTTGGATGAGGGTAAATTGACCACCACGGTTTTTTACAAGCCTACCGACAGGAATTCGCTACTGGATGCAAGTAGCCACCATCCACCTGCACTGAAGAGAGGGCTGCCTCGTTCCCAGATGCTCCGAGTGGCGAGAATTACTAGTGACCATACGTTACTAGATAGTGCACTACAAGTCGTAGTCGAAAAATTTGCTAAAAGGGGTTATAATATTAATGATCTTAAACACACTAAGTCCAATATTATGAATATGGACAGAGATACTCTGTTTGAACAACGCTCTCAGCCTGAACGGTCTCAAAATAAATTAATTTGGTCAACTAGGTACTCCACGTCTAGTCCCATTATACCCCGGGCCACCAAAGCATCATGGCCCATTGTTAAATCAGACAAATCATTACCTTGTTTCCAGGATACCCAGGTGATGACTAATTATAGACGTGGACGCAATCTACGGGACTTTTTAGTTAAGACCGACATTACCGATTATTCTCCAAAGGCTGTTATTTTTGGTATAAGTAAAAAAACGGGCAGCTATCAGTGTTTAACTTGCACTGCCCTGATACCAGGATCAGAGTTTGTCCACCCCTTAACGAAGAAGAAATTCAACATCCGACATGTCATTACCTGCACCACTCGTTTCATCATTTATTGCATTATTTGCCCTTGCCAACTGCTGTATGTGGGCCTCTCCAGTCGTACTTTAAGAGAGAGGATGGCACTACATCGCTCAAACATCAATCAGGCGTTATCTGGCAAGACCAATGACCAGCCAGTTTCTAGACATTTTTGTGCCAAAGCCCATGTCCTGTCAGACTTGAAGTACCAGCTCATTGATCATGCCCCCCCCCCCTACATCGGGGTGGTAATAGAGTATTAGCCTTACATAGATTAGAAGCAAGATGGATTTTAAAACTTAATACATTACAACCATGTGGTTTGAACGAAAAGATAAACTGGAATGCCCTCCGTTCCAACTGACTGTCACATGTATATTTATAATTACATAGTATTCATCCACTGCCTTTGGGGTCACTTAGATTGCCCTATGAATATTGGCTTTGATATGACATAGTCACGTAGTTTGCCCTAGGAATATTGGCTTTGATATTACACAGTCTTCCCATGTCCAGTCATAATAGTTATCCTCCTTTATCTTGTTGTTATATTTATTGTTTACTTTTTTATTCTTTTGTTTTTTCTTTTCATTTTCTGGTTGGACCGTTGCCCTTGACAACACCCGGCCATACTCACTGTGTGGATACATGTATATATATGATATGTATCTTTATTCTGTGTGTTTGTTTGTGATGCATGTCATGTTGTATATTTTGTTTCTATCTAGCCTCCCCCTGCAAGGTTACTGTGACCCCAGCGGCGCTGCAGTGAGCGGTGTGTACGGGTTTCCATGACTACCGAGCATGGTGATGATGTCATCGGGACGGCGCCCGGAGTCCACCGGAAGCACCACGCCGATCTGAGGCTGCACACGCCAGCATGGGGAGTCTATTTAGGTAAGTGTATTGGTCTATTTGGTATATGTCTGTTTGTTCTCTTCATATTACAGCACTTGCATCAACCTGAGGAAGGGACCCTGCGGGGCCCGAAATGCTGCCTTTTTTTATGGCCAGTGCTAGATGGTGATGTACATATACCTCGATGTTATGTTCATTATAAATACTTTTTCACTAAGTCCTGGAGTGCCGTGCCTGTTCTGAATGGGGTCTGTTCGGAACTCTAGTGTATGTATATATATATATATATATATATATATATATATATATATGGGGGGCAACAATATTTTTCTTGCCTCCGGGCAACTGGGACAAACTTATGCCACTGGGAAGACCACTTGTACTACTTCCAGTAAGCAATTGACTGTCCATCAGTCCTTTGCGAGGAAGATGAAATATCACAGCAGTCATCCTGCTGCAAAGCGGATAACTCAGGCCTTGGCAGCTGTGTTGGTGTTAGACATGTGTCCAGTATCCACCGTTAATTCACAGGGACTTAGAGAATTGCTTGAGGTAGTGTGTCCCCGGTACCAAATACCATCTAGGTTCCACTTCTCTAGGCAGGCAATACCGAGAATGTACACAGACGTCAGAAAAAGACTCACCAGTGTCCTAAAAAATGCAGTTGTACCCAATGTCCACTTAACCACGGACATGTGGACAAGTGGAACAGGGCAGACTCAGGACTATATGACTGTGACAGCCCACTGGGTAGATGTATTGCCTCCTGCAGCAAGAACAGCAGTGGCAGCACCAGTAGCAGCATCCTGCAAACGCCAACTCATTCCTAGACAGGCTACGCTTTGTATCACCGCTTTCCATAAGAGGCACACAGCTGACAACCTCTTACGGAAACTGAGGAACATCATCGCAGAATGGCTTACCCCAATTGGACTCTCCAGGGGATTTGTGACATCGGACAACGCCACCAATATTGTGCGTGCATTACATGTGGGCAAATTCCAGCACATCCCATGTTTTGCACATACATTGAATTTGGTGGTGCAGAATTTTTTTTTAAATGACAGGGGTGTGCAAGAGATGCTGTCGGTGTCCTGAAGAATTGCTGGCCACTTTTGGTATTCAGCCACTGCATGCCGAAGACTGGAGCACCAGCAAACACTCCTGAACCTGCCCCGCCATCATCTGAAGCAAGAGGTGGTAACGGGGTGGAATTCGACCCTCTATATGCTTCAGAGGGTGGAGGAGCAGCAAAAGGCCATTCAAGCCTATACATCTGCCTATAATATATGCAAAGGAGGGGGAATGCACCTGACTCAAGCGCAGTGGAGAATGATTTCAACATTGTGCAAGGTTCTCCAACCCTTTGAACTTGCCACACGTGAAGTCAGTTCAGACACTGCCAGCTTGAGTCAGGTCATTTCCCTCATCGGGCTTTTGCAGAAGCAGCTGGAGAGACTGAAGTAGGAGCTAAAACGGAGCGATTAGGCTAGGCATGTGTGACTTGTGGATGGAGCCCTTAATTTGCTTAACCAGGATTCACGGGTGGTCAATCTGTTGAAATCAGAGCACTACATTTTGGCCACCGTGCTCGATCCTAGGTTTAAAGCCTACGTTGTATATTTCTTTCCGGCATACACAAGTCTGCAGATGTTCAAAGACCTGCTGGTGAGACACTTGTCAACTCAAGTGGAACGTGACCCGTCAACAGCTCCTCCTTCACATTCTCCTGCAACTGGGGCTGCAAGGAAAAGGCTAAGAATTCCGAGCCCACCCACTGGCGGTGATGCAGGGCAGTCTGGAGCGAGTGCTGACATGTGGTCTGGACTGAAGGACCTGCCAACAATTACTGACATGTCGTCTACTGTCACTGCATATGATTCTGTCACCATTGAAAGAATGGTGGAGGATTATATGAGTGACCGCATCCAAGTAGGCACGTCAAGACAGTCCGTACGTATACTGTCAGGAAAAAGAGACAATTTGGAGGCCCTTGCACAAACTGGCTTTATTTTACCAAAGCTGCCCCCCCCTCCAGTGTGTACTCCAAAAGAGTGTTTAGTGCAGCCGGTAACCTTGTCAACGATCGGCGTACAAGGTTACTTCCACAAAATGTGGAGAAGATGATGTTCATCAAAATTAATTATAATCAATTCCTCCGTGGAGACATTCACCATCAATTGCCTCCAGAAAGTACACAGGGACCTGAGATGGTGGATTCCAGTGGGGACAAATTAATACTCTGTGAGGAGGGGGATGTACACATTGAAAGGGGTGAGGAATCGGTGGATGATGATGAGGTGGACATCTTGCCTCTGTTGAGCCAGTTTGAGCAAGGAGAGATTGATAGCTTCTTGTTTTTGGTGGGGGCCCAAACCAACCAGTCATTTCAGCCACAGTCATGTGGCAGATCCTGTGGTTAAAATGATGGGTTTGTTAATGTGTGCATGTCCTGTTTATACAACATAAGTGTGGGTGGGAGGGCCCAAGGGCAATTTTATCTTGCACCTCTTTTTTTAATTTATCTTTGCATCATGTGATGTTTGGGGCCAATTTTTTTAAGTGCCATCATGTCTGACACTGCAGTGCCACTCCTAGATGGGCCATGTGTTTGTGCCGCCCACTTGGGTCACTTAGCTTAGTCATCCAGCGACCTTGGTGCAAATTTTAGTACTAAAAATAATATTGTGAGGTGTGAGGTGTTCAGAATAGACTGGAAATGAGTGGAAATTATGGTTATTGAGATTAATAATACTATAGGATCAAAATGACCCCCAAATTCTATGATTTAAGCTGTTTTTGAGGGGGTTTTGAAAAAAAAAACCCGAATCCGAAACACACCCGAATCCGACAAAAAAATTTCAAGGAGATTTTGCCAAAACGCGTCCAAATCCAAAACACGGCCGCGGAACCAAATCCAAAACCAAAACACAAAACCCAAAAAATTTCTGGTGCACATCTCTAATATAAACTAATTTCATTAATCAGGCATACAAGATCATGATAGGACTGATGATCAATTTTTTTAAAATAACATTATGAAATAAAATACGTGGAGTAAATATGAGATATGAAGGGTACACACTAAAAAGGTGGAATACTAATACTGATATTAATTCTCTAATTAATTAATTCTCTAATTATGAAATATATATCCGCCTATGGTGGAACGGCCGTGGCCTGCTTTCCTATAAATGGGGCAGATGTATTAACCTGGAGAAGGTATAAGGAAGTGATAAACCAGTGATATGTGCAAGGTGATAAAGGCACCAGCCAATCAGATCCTAACTGTTAATTTACATATTGGAGCTGATTGGCTGGTGCCTTTATCACCTTGCACATATCACTGGTTTCTCACTTCCTTATGCCTTCTCCAGGTTAATACATCTGCCCCAATGTTTCAAAATCCTATGTGAAAACTGATATGTAATGGTGTGTTTATGTATGCATGTATTATATATATATATATATATATATATATATATATCAGGTCACTAAGAAATCATAGTGTAGATTTTCAGGAGTTTATACTGCCGCACCTTTGTATAATGCCCACATGAACCCTTTGGCTCATAAATTGTGTGTAAATCTGGCTCTGGTACTAACCAGAGCCTCTCGAGAAATTTACCTCATCCTGAATATTAAATATTTATGTCACCATCCTAACGCATGGTGACTATTGTGTTGGGTCCTCTGGGGTTGGGGTTCCTTGTTCCTCCGGCTAGGGTTCCAGCAGTGATATCCAGTCGAAGAGGTGATTCCAGGCAAAGAATCCAGGTACGTCAACCGACACCTGCACTTGCAACAACACTACCTTCCTGTTACACATACATCTATATTATACCGCACACCCTAATCACACATCTGTATCACTCCGCACACCCCAGTCATACATCTCTATTACATGCACCCACCTGTATTACATTGCACATACCCCAGTCATACATCTGTATTACACTGCACACCCCAGTCATACATCTGTATTACGCCACACACCCCAGTCATACATCTGTATTACACTGCATACACTAGTCACAGATCTGTATTACACCGCACAACCCAGTAATATATCTGAATTACACCGCACACCCTAGTCACATAACTGTATTACACAGCACACCCTGTCATACATCTGTATTACACTGCACACCCCAGTCATACATCTGTATTACACTGCACTACCCCATTTTTCAGCACGACATTGCTCCACGGCCTCCCGGATGCCAAGGACAGCACTAAAGGTGCTTCGACCCTTTACAGTGCAATGCTGAGACGGGGAAAGTAACAGCCCGGAAACTTCCATCAGCCGATTAAAGAGTACCTTTGCCAGAATCTTTCTGTCCGTATTGAGAAGAGCGATGGGGCGCCAATTCTCAATACGGGCTGGGTCCTTACCTTTAGACAATAATATGAGAGCAGAGGATCTCATAGAGGGAGGGAGCACTCCCTCACCCAGGCTTTCATTAAATATGAGGAGCCAAGATGTCTGAGAAAACTTTAAAAAATTCAGATGTTAACCCATCTGGGCCTGGAGATTTTTTTATAGACAAACCGTCTATAGCCTTCTTGACCTCCTCCACTGTCACATCATTCCCCAAAGAGTCAAAAGAAGGATCAAGCTGCTCAAGCCCAGGTGTCTCCCCCAGGAACCGATCCATCCTCTCTCTAATGAGTGGCTGCTCAGACAAAAGGTCGGAGTAATAAGACCTGATGACTCCCAAAATACCCTCCCTGTCTCCATGAAGAGTACCCTGGTCATCAAACAGGCCCTGGACCTCCCTCAAATCAACTGATTTTCTGCAACTCTGGTAGGGATCAGGCGAGTGGTATTTTCCATAATCCCTCTCCAAAATCAAAGAAGCCAGACGATCATACTGATATTCTCTCATCTGAGCCTTCACCCGGGAGATTTCCCCACAATCCCCACGCCCAGAGATCAAGAAATCTAGTTCCTTTCTCAGGCTCTGGTAGATACATCTTTTTGTCAAGTTTCTCCTGGCTACCAGCCTTTGAAAAAACCTTTGAGTCCTCTTTTTACACTCCTCCCACCACTCAGATCTACTCCAACCAGCCTCCAGAAGTGTTTCCTGCAGTTGAAAAAAGTCTCTAAAGGACTGTCTAACTCCCTCCTCCTTCAGGAGCCCAGAATTCAAACGCCAAAGGCCCCGCCCTTTCTGAGGGGTTTCTGAGACGTTCAAAGCAACACACAGAAAAACGTGGTCGGAGAACTCTACTGGCTTTGTCTCAGGAGGCAAAGTTTTCGAGGACTCCTTAACAAAAAACCTATCTATCCTAGAACTACGGCTACCACAATGATAGGTGAAACCAGTGAGGTCTGGGAAATGGCGAACATGCACATCGACCAGACCAGCCTCTCTAATCATGCTAACTAAAAAATTGGAATCATAGCCCAGGGTCATCTTTGTGTCTCCCCTATCTTTTGGCCTAATAACGGTGTTAAAATCACCACCAAAGATGATCTGCCGGGCCGTAAAGAGAAACGGTTTTATCTCCCTGAAAAGACATTTCCTGTCCCAAGCTGTTTGGGGCCCATAGATGTTTATTAATCTCAGGTCATGTCCTCTCAGGTTGACATCCAAAACCATGCACCTACCTACCTGTAATTCTATAATCCTGTGCACGTTTACCATATCAGTAAAAAGCACTGCCAACCCACCGTACGGCTCGGCCGCAAGAGACCAGAAGGAAGGCCCACGCCTCCACTGACCCTTGAAGTGTGGCCAGGTCACCTATCCTGGTCTCCTGCAAAAACAAAAAATCAACATCAACCGTCTTGAAAAAATCAAAGGCCAAGAAACGAGCACGTTCGGAAAACACGGAAGCCACATTAATGGTGGCACATCGCATAGGTTGGGGATCCATGTTTCTTGGATTATAGAAGTAGGATCCCATTCACTTTTTCTTTGCTTGTCTTTTAGAGTCCTCATCCGAGGATCCAACTCTTTTACATGCCACCCCAAAAGGGATAGCATCCTCATCAGACAGGGAGATCTCTTCCTCCTCCCCCTCCTCCTCACTCACACTATCAGCAACAGGGACCACAGTCTCACTAAGTAGACTCTCGGACCCCTTCCTACCAATCCCCTCCCCAACAACACACCCCTCCACCTTTACCACCTCGTCCGGGGGAGGATCCGGATCAGGAGCCTTTGGGGTACTAATAAAGGAGCCGCCTCCGGGACCACCCACACCAGGGGGCCCAGGAGTTTCATCAACCACCAACACCTCATCTGAAGAATGAGGGACTTCCCCTTCTGGACACTGAGCTACTTCAACCACGTCTAACAGGGATCCTACAGCCTGGCTCAACTCAATCCCCACAGGGTCCCACTCCAGCTCCCCCTGAGAACCATTTCTTTCCAAGTGCTTAGTTTTGCTTTGGGCTTTACCTTGTCCCATTTTTCCCTGTTTATCCTTAGCTACAACCTCCTTCCCAGCAACTGACAGCTTAGAGGCCTGCTTTGGCTTTCTATTTTTTGAGACATTTGGGACAAAAACTAATTCTTTGCCCCCAACCATGACCACCTCCCCCTCTTCTTCATCATCAGAAGAAGACAGGACATCGAACCTATTTGAGCAAATAAAATCTGCCTCCTTTTTTTTAGGCTTCCTCCTCCTCCCTTTATTGACGATCTGAAAGGATGCCTCCCCCTTTTCAGGCTGAACCTTCTCTTTCCCACCATCTTCTATTCTCTTCGAGATGTCCTGATGCTGCACAGTAACCGGTACGCTACTTTCTCGACCAGGACCAACCTCCGGCACCACTTCTTCCACCGCTGCACTATAATTATGCGAAGCCTTAGGGCATCGACTGTAGGGATGACCAACTGTACCGCAAAGATTACACCTGACCTTGCTGCATTCCCGGGACCCATGCCCCAACTGGCCACACAAAGCACATTTAATCACCCCACAATCGCTACTGAGGTGACGGAAGTCACCACACTTATGACAGGTTCTGGGTTGCCCAGGGTAAAAACACTGGAGTCGATCACGGCCAATGTAAGCGGCGGAAGGTATGTGTCTAGTCTCAGCCCCTACCTGGTGTAACCTCACAAAGGCCGAATAGGCACCACCCCAGACCCCCCTTGTATGATCGAACTTTACCAAAGGAGAGAGTACTGTACAAGACCTAGACAACCAATATATAATATCAGCAGGGGGCAGTGATTCGTTACGCACCAACACAGTGATCTTAACACTGTCCTGCCTCGTGATGGTATGGGATTTGAAAAAACAATATGGTTCCTTCATCTTGTTTTTCTCCCAACGTGAGCCAAAGGCCTGCAGGCCATTCAGGGAGAGGAAGCTCAGGTCGAAATCTGGAGTTCTCACTGGGTGAATGCATGCAAAAAGATCTGCAGCCTCAAACCCCAGTGAGAAGATCATACCTAAGAACTCCGACTTTGAAGGAGCCTCCCCATCCCCTACCCATTTGAACTGTACCACATTTCTTCTTTTTATGGGCTGACCCCCACTCACCCCGAACTGAGGACCAGCACTCGGCCGACCAGGAGCAGCCAAAGAATTAGCATATGAACCAGCACCTGGCCTAACCTCAGAGGGAGTTACAGGGAGCCCTTCAGGTGCCAGACCACTACAAGTCCCTATTCCCACATTCCCCACCCCACCAGTCATCCTGACCTGGTTCGCCTGAAACAAATTCACAGCTGCTAGAGCCCTCACCGGCATATCCATGTTACCATATACAGTTTCTACTAACATAAATTCTTCAGGGGTTAATTTGCTCTTATCTACCGCTGGCAGTCCTTGAGCCAATCTCTGCCCCTCTTTCGGCATGGCTTCATACTTTGAAACACCCATCGATGTGGGTAATGATGTCACCTGCGATGTCATACCGGATGCGTCTTTGGCCCCGCCTCCCTCAGCCACCACGGCGACTAAGCCAGAGCCAGCCACCGCAGGCTTACAGGGATGGCCAGCCTCAGCATCAACCACGGCCCGCGCCGCACCCACACTTGCAACTTTAGAGGCGAGCGTTTCGGGGACAAGTCCACAGGGAGCAGCGACAGTCACAAGAGTCCCAGCATCCGCCAAGACCCCAGCAACCGCCACGCCCCCCGCACCGTCACCACCCAGCACTCCCTCCAGGAGAGACGCCTCCCCCGTTTGGAAGCCACCAGATACTGCCATCATTGGCCTTTCCACGATATCTGCAGCATCATGCACGATCTTAGAAAAATCACTTCCATCACAGCTCCCGACAGCCACTTCCTTCTCCATAGGCTGGACTCCCACCTCCATACACTCCACTGGAGGCTCTGATGCCGCTACTGAACTTGCCAGGACCAGGCCGCCACCGCCATCCTGTTCAGGCAGAGATTCCTGCAACTCCTTTTTCCCTTGAGACAGAACCTGACGACACAATGCCGACGCAGCCACAGAAACTGCTGGGACCGACCTGCTACTGCCCCCACAATCCTGCTCAGGTAAGGACTTTATCAATACTTCTTTCTCCTGAGAAAGAGCCAGATTACATAACACTTTAATTCTTTCCTTTACTGCAGCCAGGCTAGTACTTAGCTCCCAAATCTCATCCTTTAGGAGAGCTCTCTCACGACTGCTACAAGTATTTCGTTTCCTTCTCTTGAGGGAAAGACGAGAGGTTAAACGAGACTGCTCCGTTTTTAACTCTTCCAGGCTCATATTCACATATTCATCCATAGAGGATTCTGAGCTGCTATCAAAGACCACAGCATCCCCCGCTTCACCACAGGCAGGTACCTTCGCCATATCACCCCCCCCGGTTTTCCTCACCTGGAGAGCCAGAGTCCCGTGGTTTGGGGGTCACCAGTTGGGGATCCTGTTTCTTCACAGGGTCCACAACCACTGGGGCTGCCACACTGACCGAATCTCCCAATGCTGGAACTTCCATGGCTGTATGCAGGCCAGAAATCCCGGGGCCTCCTTCGGGCCCAGCAGCCCGGGACTCACCATCATTGTCCTCCCCAGGAGGATCCATCCTCCCCTGGGAGGATCCCAGGGGAAACACTGCAGGCTTCAGAAAAGGACCAGGGCCTAAGAGCTCTCTCCTGTGCAGCCTCCTCCAGTCTCAGGTGTCAAATTTGTGGCCCAAGACTAGTTAACCCTTGCAATACTACAGCTACTTATTCAAAATGGTAAAATATGGTGTATGTGCCCACTTTGCCAGTGTATTTCATGCCCAAAACAGCGTTGGGCCACACAAAATACAAGTGGATGATATGTAAGTGACCACCCTCTGATGATTTCAGGTGTCAAATTTGTGGCCCAAGACTAGTTAACCCTTGCAATACTACAGCTACTTATTCAAAATGGTAAAATATGGTGTATGTGCCCACTTTGCCAGTGTATTTCATGCCCAAAACAGCGTTGGGCCAAACAAAATACAAGTGGGTGATATGTAAGTGACCACCCTCTGTTGATTTCAGGTGTCAAATGTGTGGCCCAAGGCTAGTTAACCCTTGCAAAACTACAGCTACTTATTCAAAATGGCAAAATATGGTGTGTGTGCCCACTTTGCCAGTGTATTTCATGCCAAAACAGCGTTGGGCCACACAAAATACAAGTGGGTGATATGTAAGTGACCACCCTCTGTTGATTTCAGGTATCAAATTTGTGGCCCAAGACTAGTTAACCCTTGCAAAACTACAGCTACTTATTCAAAATGGCAAAATATGGTGTATGTGCCCACTTTGCCAGTGTATTTCATGCCCAAAACAGCGTTGGGCCAAACAAAATACAAGTGGGTGATATGTAAGTGACCACCCTCTGTTGATTTCAGGTATCAAATTTGTGGCCCAAGACTAGTTAACCCTTGCAAAACTACAGCTACTTATTCAAAATGGCAAAATATGGTGTGTGTGCCCACTTTGCCAGTGTATTTCATGCCCAAAACAGCGTTGGGCCAGGCAAAATACAAGTGGGTCACATGCAAGTGACCACTCTCTGTAGATTTCAGGGGTCAATTTTGTGGCCCAAGACTAGTTAACCCTTGCAAAACTGAATGATCTGAATAAGAAGCTGGAGTTTGAATAAGAAGTGAATAAGAAGCTAGAGCTTGATTAAGAAGTGAATAATACCCCTTTTCCACCTACGTACCGTGTCCGATCCGGGATGTTTAACACGGCTACAACCCGTGTCGGCTCCCCCGTTTCCACTACACTTCGACACGGGTTATTCCCGTGTCTGATCTGTTTCCACCTAACCCGGGTAAGCTCTGTAAAAGCCTATTGCTGTCATTACAAATGGACTTTTTACTGTCTCATCAAGATGATGTCATCAAAAGGACCAAAACAGAGGGGTGGGGCCTGCTCACAGCATTGCAGCAATGGACGCCGGTGCAGTAGCTGTGTCTAGCATGGAGTCGCAGACTGTTTGCAGTTTACTGCTGCTTTCTGCTACAGACAGCTTGATGCAGCTTTTCACCTTGTGCTACCTACTGCAGAGCTGGAGAAGGAGAGCTCAATTCTTTGCAGAGAGGGCTACCTATCGACGCAAATATTTGAAAAGGAGGAGAGCGCGTATATCATCCACTGTTGTTATTTCTCTCATAACAATGAACTGTACACCAAGCCGAAGAATGTGGATGAGAGATCGCAGACATGGGGAAGCATTCATGCAGACTATTCTAGCATATCAGGAGGAGCAGTGGATGGCAAACTTCAGGATGTCTCGCGCTACATTCGAGTATGTTTTGGAACTACTGTCCCCCGCAATAACCATGCAGACCACCAGGTTCCGTAAGCCCATTGAGCCAGCCAGGAGATTAGCGATTGCTCTCTGGTGGTATGCTACCCCTGGAGAGTATCGCACAGTTTCCAGTTTATTTGGAGTAGGGATTGGCACGGTCTGCAAGATTGTCTACCAGGTCACGCGGGCATTGCTGGATACCATGTAACATCGCTTTATTTCCTTGCCACAAGGACAGCGGCTAGATGAAACTATAAAAGGGTTTAAGAAGCGTGGCTACCCACAGTGTGCTGGTGCCATAGATGGGACCCACATCCCCATCATCGCCCCCCGTGACAACCCAGCAGACTATTACAATCGTAAGGGTTGGCATTCCATTGTTCTGCAAGCGGTAGTGGACCACAAATACTGGTAAGCACTGTTTCACTAATGTGTTTCAAATAGGCTTGGCCTGTTTTATGATAATACATAAACCTTTATTTTTAGTTTCACAGATGTCTTCATAGGGTGGCCCGGACGGTCACATGATGCAAGGGTTCTCGCCAACTCCGATCTTTACAGTATTGCTGAGGACAAGCTTGGTGGATGGCTTTTCCCTCGAGAGGTAAGATTATTTACTACTTAAACTGAAATGTTTGCCCATAAACCAATAGTCAAGTTTTACCCCTGTAATAATATTAATGTTTTATTAACAGAAATCGGTGATCGTACATGGTGTGGACATCCCGGTCCATCTCATTGGTGATGCAGCATACCCATTACAGCGCTGGCTAATGAAGGGCTACACCCAGCATGTTCACTTATCCCCCGAACAGACATCATATACCCATGCCCTAAGTTCGGCCCGTATGGCAGTGGAGAATGCGTTTGGGCGTTTAAAAGGACGCTGGCGCTGCCTCATGAAGAGGAATGATGTGGACTTGAAAATAATGCCAGATATAGTAGCGGCCTGCTGCATTCTCCATAACATATGTGAGATTCAAAAGGAAAACTTTCTCCCCGAGTGGAATATACATGATCATGGGGCGAGGGTCGCTGTACATGATGCACCAGGCTTGGTGGGGGGGCATGACGCTGCCAGCGAGTGCATAAGGGCCACCATTGCAGCTAATCTTCAAACAATGTTGCAGTAGAGAAGACAGACAAGTTTTTGTGTGCAAACAATTTTTGTTTATTTCGTTTTTCAGTTATAAAAATTTGGTTCAAAAGTTGTTATTATATTTTTCTTTCTCTAACGTCCTAAGTGGATGCTGGGGACTCCGTAAGGACCATGGGGAATAGCGGCTCCGCAGGAGACTGGGCACATCTAAAAGAAAGCTTTAGGACTATCTGGTGTGCACTGGCTCCTCCCCCCATGACCCTCCTCCAAGCCTCAGTTAGATCTCTGTGCCCGAACGAGAAGGGTGCACACTAGGGGCTCTCCTGAGCTTCTTAGTGAAAGTTTTAGTTTAGGTTTTTTATTTTCAGTGAGACCTGCTGGCAACAGGCTCACTGCATCGAGGGACTAAGGGGAGAAGAAGCGAACTCACCTGCGTGCAGAGTGGATTGGGCTTCTTAGGCTACTAGACATTAGCTCCAGAGGGACGATCACAGGCCCAGCTTGGATGGGTCCCAGAGCCGCGCCGCCGGCCCCCTTACAGAGCCAGAAGGCAGAAGAGGTCCGGAAAATCAGCGGCAGAAGACGTCCTGTCTTCAACAAGGTAGCGCACAGCACTGCAGCTGTGCGCCATTGCTCTCAGCACACTTCACACTCCGGTCACTGAGGGTGCAGGGCGCTGGGGGGGGCGCCCTGAGACGCAATAATAATAAACACCTTGGATGGCAAAAAATGCATCACATATAGCTCCTGGGCTATATGGATGCATTTAACCCCTGCCAAAATACATAAAAAAACGGGAGATAAGGCCGCCGATAAGGGGGCGGAGCCTATCTCCTCAGCACACTGGCGCCATTTTCCCTCACAGCTCCGTTGGAGGGAAGCTCCCTGGCTCTCCCCTGCAGTCACTACACTACAGAAAGGGTTAAAAAAAGAGAGGGGGGCACAAATTAGGCGCAGTATTAACTATACAGCAGCTATAAGGGGAAAAACACTTATATAAGGTTATCCCTGTATATATATATATAGCGCTCTGGTGTGTGCTGGCAAACTCTCCCTCTGTCTCCCCAAAGGGCTAGTGGGGTCCTGTCCTCTATCAGAGCATTCCCTGTGTGTGTGCTGTATGTCGGTACTTTTGTGTCGACATGTATGAGGAGAAAAATGATGTGGAGACGGAGCAGATTGCCTGTAATAGTGAGGTCACCCCCTAGGGGGTCGACACCTGAGTGGATGAACTGTTGGAAGGAATTACGTGACAGTGTCAGCTCTGTATAAAAGACAGTGGTTGACATGAGACAGCCGGCTACTCAGCTTGTGCCTGTCCAGACGTCTCATAGGCCGTCAGGGGCTCTAAAGCGCCCGTTACCTCAGATGGCAGATATAGACGCCGACACGGATACTGACTCCAGTGTCGACGGTGAAGAGACGAATGTGACTTCCAGTAGGGCCACACGTTACATGATTGAGGCAATGAAAAATGTTTTACACATTTCTGATAATACGAGTACCACCAAAAAAGGGGTATTATGTTCGGTGAGGAAAAACTACCTGTAGTTTTCCTGAATCTGAGAAATTAAATGAGGTGTGTGATGATGCGTGGGTTTCCCCCGATAACAACTGATAATTTCTAAAATGTTATTGGCATTATATCCTTTCCCGCCAGAGGTTAGGGTGCGTTGGGAAACACCCCCTAGGGTGGATAAAGCGCTCACACGCTTGTAAGGGCTCTACCTTCGCCTGAGATGGCCGCCCTTAAGGATCCTGCTGATAGAAAGCAGGAGGGTATCCTAAAAGGTATTTACACACATACTGGTGTTATACTGCGACCAGCAATCGCCTCAGCCTGGATGTGCAGTGCTGGGTTGGCGTGGTCGGATTCCCTGACTGAAAATATTGATACCCTAGATAGGGACAGTATATTTTTGCCTATAGAGCATTTGAAAGATGCATTTCTATATATGCGTGATGCACAGCGGAATATTTGTCGACTGGCATCAAGTCTAAGTGCGTTGTCCATTTCTACCAGTAGAGGGTTATGGACACGTCAGTGGTCAGGTGATGCGTATTCCAAACGGCATTTGGAAATATTGCCTTATTAAGGGGAGGAGTTATTTGGGGTCGGTCTTTCAGACCTGGTGGCCACGGCAACAGCTGGGAAATCCACGTTTGTACCCCAGGTCGCCTCTCAACATGAGAAGACGCCGTATTATCAGGCGCAGTCTTTTCGTGGATAAGCGGGCAAAAAGAGGGAGAGGAAAAAGGCTGCAGAAATCAGCCAGTTCCCAGGAACAGAAACCCTCTCCCGCCTCTGCCAAGCCCTCAGTATACGCTGGGGCTTTACAAGCAGAATCAGGCACGGTGGGGGGCCCGTCTCAATGAATTTCAGCGCGCAGTGGGCTCACTCGCAAGTAGAACCCTGGATCCTTCAGGTGATATCTCAGGGGTACAAATTAGAATTCGAGACGTCTCCCCCTCGCCGTTTCCTAAAGTCGGCTTTACCGATGTCTCCTTCTGACAGGGAGACAGTTTTGGAAGCCATTCACAAGCTGTATTCCCAGCAGGTGATAATCAAGATACCCCTCCTGCAACAGGGAACGGGGTATTATTCCACACTGTTGTGGTACCGAAGCCGGACGGCTCGGTGAGACCGATTCTAAATCTAAAATCTTTGAACACTTACATACAGAGGTTCAAATTCAAGATTGAGTCACTCAGAGCAGTGATTGCGAACCTGGAAGAAGGGGACTACATGATGTCTCGGGACATCAAGGATGCTTACCTTCATGTCAAAATTTACCCTTCTCACCAAGGGTACCTCAGGTTTATGGTACAGAACTGTCACTATCAGTTCAGACGCTGCCGTATGGATGGTCCACGGCACCCCGGGTCTTTACCAAGGTAATGGCCGAAATGATGATATTCCTTCAAAGGAAGGGAATTTTAGTTATCCCTTACTTGGACAATTCCCTGATAAGGGTAAGATCCAGGGAACAGTTGGAGGTCGGTGTAGCACTATCTCAGGTAGTGTTGCTGCAGCACGGTTGGATTCTCAATATTCCAAAATCGCAGCTGGTTCCGACGACTTGTCTTCTGTTCCTAGGGATGATCCTGGACACAGTCCAGAAAAAGGTGTTTCTCACGGAGGAGAAAGCCAGGGAGTTATCCGAGCTAGTCAGGAACCTCCTAAAAACCGAGCCAAGTCTCAGTGCATCACTGCACAAGGGTTCTGGGTAAAATGGTGGCTTCCTACGAAGCAATCCCATTCGGCAGATTCCACGCAAGAACTTTCCAGTGGGACCTGCTGGACAAATGGTCCGGGTCGCATCTTCAGATGCATCAGCGGATAACCCTGTCACCAAGGACAAGGGTATCCCTCCTGTGGTGGTTGCAGAGTGCTCATCTTCTAGAGGGCCGCAGATTCGGTATTCAGGACTGGGTCCTGGTAACCACGGATGCCAGCCTGCGAGGCTGGGGAGCAGTCACACAGGGAAGGAATATCCAGGACTTATGGTCAAGCCTGGAGACATCACTTCACATAAATATCCTGAAGCTAAGGGACATTTACAATGCTCTAAGCTTAGCAAGACCTCTGCTTCAAGGTCAGCCGGTGTTGATCCAGTCGGACAACATCACGGCAGTCACCCACGTAAACAGACAGGGTGGCACAAGAAGCAGGAGGGCAATGGCAGAAGCTGCAAGGATTCTTCGCTGGGCGGAAAATCATGTGATAGCACTGTCAGCAGTAGGGACCCTCAGGCAATAGCTGTAGACGCTCTGGTAACACCGTGGGTGTACCAGTCAGGGTATGTGTTCCCTCCTCTGCCTCTCATACCCAAGGTACGGAGATTGATAAGATGGAGAGGAGTAAGCACTATATTCGTGGCTCCGGATTGGCCAAGAAGGATTTGGTAACCGGAACTTCAAGAGATGCTCACGGAGGATCCGTGGCCTCTACCTCTAAGAAGGGACCTGCTCCAGCAGGGACCCTGTCTGTTCCAAGACTTACCGCGGCTGCGTTTGACGGCATGGCGGTTGAACGCCGGATCCTGAAGGAAAAAAGGCATTCCGGATGAAGTCATCCCTATCCTGATCAAAGCCAGGAAGGATGTAACCGCAAAAACATTATCACCGCAATTGGCGAGAATATGTTGCGTGGTGCGAGGCCAGTAAGGCCCGACGGTGGAAATTCAACTGGGTCGATTCCTACATTTCCTGCAAACAGGAGTGTCTATGTGCCTGAAATTGGGGTCCATTAAGGTTCAAATTTCGGCCCTGTCAATTTTCTTCCAAAAAGAACTAGCTTCAGTCCCTGAAGTTCAGACGTTTGTAAAAGGGGTACTGCATATACAGCCTCCTTTTGTGCCTCCAGTGGCACTTTGGGATCTCAATGTATGTTTTGGGTTCCAAAAGTCACATTGGTTTGAACCACTTAAATCTGTGGAGTTAAAATATCTCACATGGAAAGTGGTCATGCTGTTGGCCCTGGCCTGGGCCAGGCGCGTGTCAGAATTGGCGGCTTTATCCTGAAAAAGCCCTTATCTGATGTTCCATTCGGACAGGGCGGAATTGAGGACTCGTCCTCAGTTTCTCCCTAAGGTGGTTTCAGCGTTTCACCTGAACCAACCTATTTGTGGTGCCTGCGGCTACTAGGGACTTGGAGGACTCCAAGTTGCTAGACGTTGTCAGGGCCCTGAAAATATATGTTTCCATGAGGGCTGGAGTCAGGAAATCTGACTCGCTGTTTATCCTGTATGCACCCAACAAGCTGGGTGCTCCTGCTTCTAAGCAGACTATTGCTCGTTGGATTTGTAGTACAATTCAGCTTGCACATTCTGTGGCAGGCCTGCCACAGCCAAAAATCTGTAAATGCCCACTCCACAGGGAAGGTGGGCTCATCTTGGGCGGCTGCCCGAGGGGTCTCGGCTTTACAACTTTGCCGAGCAGCTACTTGGTCAGGAGCAAATACGTTTGTAAAATTCTACAAAATTGACATCCTGGCTGAGGAGGACCTGGAGTTCTCTCATTTGGTGCTGCAGAGTCATCCGCACTCTCCCGCCCGTTTGGGAGCTTTGGTATAATCCCCATGGTCCTTACGGAGTCCCCAGCATCCACTTAGGACGTTAGAGAAAATAAGAATTTACTTACCGATAATTCTATTTCTCATAGTCCGTAGTGGATGCTGGGCGCCCATCCCAAGTGCGGATTGTCTGCAATACTTGTACATAGTTATTGTTACAAAAATAAGAATTTACTTACCGATAATTCTATTTCTCATAGTCCGTAGTGGATGCTGGGACTCCGTCAGGACCATGGGGAATAGCGGGCTCCGCAGGAGACAGGGCACATCTAAATAAAGCTTTAGGATCACATGGTGCGTACTGGCTCCTCCCCCTATGACCCTCCTCCAAGCCTCAGTTAGGTACTGTGCCCGGACGAGCGTACACAATAAGGAAGGATCTTGAATCCCGGGTAAGACTCATACCAGCCACACCAATCACACCGTACAACTTGTGATCTGAACCCAGTTAACAGTATGATAACAAAAAACGAAGTAGCCTCTGAAAAGATGGCTCACAACAATAGTAATAACCCGATCTTTGTAACAATAACTATGTACAAGTATTGCAGACAATCCGCACTTGGGATGGGCGCCCAGCATCCACTACGGACTATGAGAAATAGAATTATCGGTAAGTAAATTCTTATTTTCTCTAACGTCCTAGTGGATGCTGGGACTCCGTCAGGACCATGGGGATTATACCAAAGCTCCCAAACGGGCGGGAGAGTGCGGATGACTCTGCAGCACCGAATGAGAGAACTCCAGGTCCTCCTTAGCCAGAGTATCAAATTTGTAAAATTTTACAAACGTGTTCTCCCCTGACCACGTAGCTGCTCGGCAAAGTTGTAATGCCGAGACCCCTCGGGCAGCCGCCCAAGATGAGCCCACTTTCCTTGTGGAGTGGGCCTTTACAGATTTAGGCTGTGGCAGGCCTGCCACAGAATGTGCAAGTTGGATTGTGCTACAGATCCAACGTGCAATCGTCTGTTTAGACGCAGGAGCACCCATCTTGTTGGGTGCATACAATATAAACAACGAGTCAGATTTTCTGACTCCAGCTGTCCTTGAAATATATATTTTTAATGCTCTGACAACGTCCAGTAACTTGGAGTCCTCCAAGTCGCTAGTAGCCGCAGGCACCACAATAGGCTGGTTCAAGTGAAAAGCCGAAACCACCTTAGGGAGAAAATGAGGACGTGTCCGCAGTTCTGCCCTGTCCGAATGGAAAATCAGATATGGGCTTTTGTATGATAAAGCCGCCAACTCTGAAACTCTCCTGGCTGAAGCCAGGGCCAATAGCATGGTTACCTTCCATGTAAGGTATTTTAAATCTACCGATTTTAGAGGCTCAAACCAATGAGATTTGAGAAAATTCAAAACTACGTTCAAATCCCACGGTGCCACTGGAGGCACTATTGGGGGTTGTATATGTAGTACACCTTTGACAAAAGTTTGTACTTCAGGCACTGATGCCAATTCCTTCTGGAAGAAGATTGATAAGGCCGAAATTTGAACTTTAATGGACCCCAATTTTAGGCCCATAGACAATCCTGCTTGCAGGAAATGTAAGAATCGACCCAATTGAAATTCTTCCGTTGGAGCCTTCTTGGCCTCACACCACGCAACATATTTTCGCCAAATGCGGTGATAATGTTGTACAGTCACTTCCTTTCTAGCCTTAATCAAGGTAGGAATAACTTCCTCTGGAATGCCCTTTTCTTTTAGAATCCGGCGTTCAACCGCCATGCCGTCAAACGCAGACGCGGTAAGTCTTGGAACATACAAGGTCCCTGCTGAAGCAGATCCCTTCTTAGAGGTAGAGGCCATGGATCCTCCGTGAGCATCTCTTGAAGTTCCGGATACCAAGTTCTTCTTGGCCAGTCCGGAGCCACCAGTATTGTTCTTACTCCTCTTTTCCGTATAATTCTCAGTACCTTTGGTATGAGAGGCAGAGGAGGGAACACATACACTGACTGGTACACCCACGGTGTTACCAGAGCGTCCACAGCTATTGCCTGAGGGTCTCTTGACCTGGCGCAATATCTGTCCAATTTTTTGTTGAGGCGAGACGCCATCATGTCCACCTTTGGTCTTTCCCAACGGTTCACAATCATGTGGAAGACTTCTGGATGAAGTCCCCACTCTCCCGGGTGAAGGTCGTGTCTGCTGAGGAAGTCTGCTTCCCAGTTGTCCACTCCCGGGATGAACACTGCTGACAGTGCTATGACATGATTCTCCGCCCAGCGCAGAATCCTTGCAGCTTCTGTCATTGCTCTTCTGCTTCTCGTGCCGCCTTGTCGGTTTACGTGGGCGACTGCCGTGATGTTGTCCGACTGGATCAACACCGGCTGACCCTGAAGCAGCGATTTTGCCAGGCTTAGAGCATTGTAGATCGCTCTTAGCTCCAGTATATTTATGTGAAGGGACGTCTCCAGGTTTGACCACACGCCCTGGAAGTTTCTTCCCTGTGTGACTGCTCCCCAGCCTCGTAGGCTGGCATCCGTAGTCACCAGGACCCAGTCCTGTATGCCGAATCTGCGGCCCTCTAACAGATGGGCACTCTGCAACCACCACAGGAGAGACAACCTTGTTCTTGGTGACAGTGTTATCCGCTGATGCATGTGCAGATGCGATCCGGACCATTTGTCCAGCAGATCCCACTGAAATGTCCGTGCATGGAATCTGCCGAATGGAATCGCTTCGTAAGAAGCCACCATCTTTCCCAGGACTCTTGTGCATTGATGTACTGACACAGTTCCTGGTTTTAGGAGGTTCCTGACAAGTTCGGATAACTCCCTTGCTTTCTTCTCCGGGAGAAACACCTTTTTCTGAACCGTGTCCAGAATCATTCCCAGGAACAGCAGACGAGTTGTCGGGGTCAATTGAGATTTTGGAAGATTCAGAATCCACCCGTGTTGCTGAAGCACTACCTGGGTTAGTGCTACACCGACTTCCAGCTGTTCTCTGGACTTTGCCCTTATCAGGAGATCGTCCAAGTAAGGGATAATTAATACGCCTTTTCTTCGTAGAAGAACCATCATTTCGGTCATTACCTTGGTAAAGACCCGAGGGGCCGTGGACAAACCAAACGGCAGCGTTTGAAACTGATAATGACAGTCTTGTATCACGAACCTGAGATACCCTTGGTGTGAGGGGTAAATTGGGACATGCAGATAAGCATCCTTTATGTCCAGGGACACCATGAAGTCCCCTTCTTCCAGATTCGCTATCACTGCTCTGAGTGACTCCATCTTGAACTTGAATTTCTGTATGTACAGGTTCAAGGATTTCAGGTTTAGAATAGGTCTTACCGAACCGTCCGGCTTCGGTACCACAAATAGTGTGGAATAATACCCCTTTCCCTGTTGTAGGAGGGGTACCTTGACTATCACCTGCTGAGAATACAGCTTGTGAATGGCTTCAAAAACCGACGTCCTTTCTGAGGGAGACGTTGGTAAAGCAGACTTTAGGAACCGGCGAGGGGGAGACCTTTCGAACTCCAACATGTAACCCTGAGATATTATCTGCAGGATCCACGGGTCCACTTGTGAGCGAGCCCACTGATTGCTGAAAATCCTGAGTCGACCCCCCACCGCTCCTGAGTCCGCTTGTAAAGCCCCAGCGTCATGCTGATGGCTTTGTAGAACCCGGGGCGGGCTTCTGGTCCTGGGCAGGGGCTGCTTGCTGCCCTCTCTTACCCTTTCCTCTGCCTCGCGGCAGATAAGACTGTCCTTTTGGTCGCTTGTTTTTATAGGAGCGAAAGGACTGCGGCTGAAAAGACGGTGTCTTTTTCTGTTGGGAGGGGGTCTGAGGTAAAAAAGTGGATTTGCCGGCAGTTGCCGTGGCCACCAGGTCCGAAAGACCGACCCCAAATAATTCCTCTCCTTTATATGGCAATACTTCCATATGCCTTTTGGAATCCGCATCACCTGACCACTGTCGCGTCCATAAACTTCTTCTGGCAGATATGGACATCGCGCTTACTCTTGATGCTAGAGTACAAATATCCCTCTGAGCATCTCGCATATAAAGAAAAGCATCCTTTAATTGCTCTAGAGTCAATAAAATACTGTCCCTATCCAGGGTATCAATATTTTCAGTCAGAGAATCCAACCACACTACCCCAGCACTGCACATCCAGGCTGAGGCTACTGCCGGTCGCAGTATAACACCAGTATGTGTGTATATACTCTTCAGTGTAGTTTCCAGCCTCCTATCTGCTGGATCCTTGAGGGCGGCCGTATCAGGAGACGGCAACGCCACTTGCTTTGATAAACGTGTGAGCGCCTTATCCACCCTAGGGGGTGTTTCCCAGCGCGCCCTAACCTCTGGTGGGAAAGGGTATAATGCCAATAACTTCTTGGAAATTAGCAGTTTTCTATCTGGGTTAACCCACGCTTCGTCACACACGTCATTCAATTCCTCTGATTCTGGAAAAGCTACAGGTAGTTTTTTCACCCCCCACATAATACCCCTTTTTGAGGTACCAGCAGTATCAGAGATCTGCAAAGCCTCCTTCATTGCCGTGATCATATAACGTGTGGCCCTATTGGAAAATACGTTTGTTTCTTCACCGTCGACACTAGATTCATCTGTGTCGGTACCCGTGTCGACTGACTGAGGTAAGGGACGTTTTACAGCCCCTGACGGTGTCTGAGACGCCTGAGCCGGTACTAACTGGTTTTCCGGCCGTCTCATTTCGTCAACTGACTTTTGTAATGTGCTAACATTATCACGTAATTCCATAACTAAAGCCATCCATTCCGGTGTCGACTCCCTAGGGGGTGACATCACCATTACCGGCAATTGCTCTGCCTCCACACCAACATCGTCCTCATACATGTCGACACACACGTACCGACACACAGCAGCCACACAGGGAATGCTCTAATCGAAGACAGGACCCTCTTAGCCCTTTGGGGAGACAGAGGGAGAGTTTGCCAGCACACACCAAAAGCGCTATAAATGTATATAAACAACCCTAGAAGGTGTTGTTTTTGATATAAGCGCTTTTAATATATCAATATCGCCAAATTATGCCCCCCTTCTCTTTGTTACCCTGTTTCTGTAGTGCAGTGCAGGGGAGAGTCCTGGGAGCCTTCCTCACCAGCGGAGCTGAGCAGGAAAATGGCGCTGAGTGCTGAGGAGAATAAGCTCCGCCCCTTTTTCGGCGGGCTTTTCTCCCGGGTTTTAAGAAAACTGGCCTGGGTTAAATACATACATATAGCCTTAATGGCTATATGTGATGTATTTATTTTGCCACTAAAGGTATTTAATATTGCTGCCCAGGGCGCCCCCAGCAGCGCCCTGCACCCTCCGTGACTGAATCAGTGAGACGTGTAGCAACAATGGCGCACAGCTGCAGTGCTGTGCGCTACCTTCATGAAGACTGAGGAGTCTTCTGCCGCCTGCTTTCCGGACCTCCGTCTTCAGCGTCTGTAAGGGGGATCGGCGGCGCGGCTCCGGGACGAACCCCAGGAGGACCTGTGTTCCGACTCCCTCTGGAGCTAAGTGTCCAGTAGCCTAAGACTCCAATCCATCCTGCACGCAGGTGAGTTGGAAATCTCTCCCCTAAGTCCCTCGATGCAGTGATCCTGTTGCCAGCAGGATTCACTGAGATTTAAACCTAAAAAAAAACTTTTTCTAAGCAGCTCTTTAGGAGAGCCACCTAGATTGCACCCTTCTCGGACGGGCACAAAAACCTAACTGAGGCTTGGAGGAGGGTCATAGGGGGAGGAGCCAGTACGCACCATGTGATCCTAAAAGCTTTATTTAGATGTGCCCTGTCTCCTGCGGAGCCCGCTATTCCCCATGGTCCTGACGGAGTCCCAGCATCCACTAGGACGTTAGAGAAAATCGGGTTATTATTGTTGTGAGCCATCTTTCAGAGGCTCCTCTGTTATCATGCTGTTAACTGGGTTCAGATCACAGGTTATACGGTGTGATTGGTGTGGCTGGTATGAGTCTTACCCGGGATTCAAAATCCTTCCTTATTGTGTACGCTCGTCCGGGCACAGTATCCTAACTGAGGCTTGGAGGAGGGTCATGGGGGGAGGAGCCAGTGCACACCAGATAGTCCTAAAGCTTTCTTTTAGATGTGCCCAGTCTCCTGCGGAGCCGCTATTCCCCATGGTCCTTACGGAGTCCCCAGCATCCACTACGGACTATGAGAAATAGAATTATCGGTAAGTAAATTCTTATTTTTAAACAGTTGGCACACATTTTCTGAGGTAACAATATAAAATATTTAAGTGCAAACATGTCACTGTAAAATTCCACATAACGCAAGGGGTCTTCAACATGTGTCCCTCCAGCTGTTGTGGAACAACATGTACCAGCATGTGTTGCTATGTGTTTCCACAACAGCTAGAGGGCCACATGGTGAAGACACCTGCCCTGAGGTAAAAGAGTAAAGTGCAAACAGGGCACTCTGTAAAAAAAAACCCCCTAATGTTTGGTTTGGCAGGTATCGGGTTACCCCCAATATTTGGATCACACTGCCGCACATTTTCTGAGGTAACAATATAAAATATTTAAGTGCAAACATGTCACTATAAAATTCCACATAACGCAAGGGGTCTTCAACATGTGTCCCTCCAGCTGTTGTGGAACAACATGTACCAGCATGTGTTGCTATGTGTTTCCACAACAGCTAGAGGGCCACATGGTGAAGACACCTGCCCTGAGGTAAAAGAGTAAAGTGCAAACAGGGCACTCTGTAAAAAAACAAAAAACCCTATTGTTTGGTTTGGCAGGTATCGGGTTACCCCCAATATTTGGATCACACTGCCGCACATTTTCTGAGGTAACAATATAAAAAGGTAGCCCCAATATCTGGATCCCACTGCCCATTTTCTGAGGTAACAATATAAAAGTTTAAAGTGCCAACAGGGCACTCTGTAAAATCAAAATAATGTTTGCATTTGTATGTATCAGGGTTGAGGATACAGTGCAAACAGAACCTTAAAACACAAACATTGTTTTATAACCCGCTGCTCTAAGGCAGTTGTCTATATACCCGAAATTCTGGGGATTGCGGGATTTGTGTTGGGGGATTTGAGGGAGGCTCATAGTTGTATGGACCATATGGGTGCTGTGGGTAGGCTGTGTCTTGCTGTTGTGTTTGTGTGGTATTCCCTATGGTACGTGCAAACGTGCGTTCAAAAAATGTCATCTGCCTATCATGCATGGTCATTAACTGACTCATAAAAGTTTGATGCATTTCTTTTTCTGACGCAAGAAATCTCTCAAGCCGTGCATCTTCCTGGGCATTGAGCTCACTATCTGCCTCACGCAGGTGATCCACGATAATGGACTTCATTGCTTTGACCGTTTGTTCTGTTTTGTTCAGTTTCTTTTTCCGCTGTGGAACGTTGTAGACTGTGAAGGAGATGAAACAGAATGTAAGCAACAATATAAAAATAGCAGTGGTAGCATATACGTGTTTGTGGCCTTCTCCCACCTGCACACTAGCTATACTCTGCAACATTACCATGCCTTTACATATAGGGACTGCTGCAACTGTATTTGTAATGGTAATACTTACTATTTGAGCGCAAAGTCGTGGTCTTGGGGGGTTGCGACGTCTCCGCCTGAGACTGTGGTACGTCCTCAATAGTGGCACTGATGGAATCATCATTGACGGTCGAGTCTTCGAAACTGCTGTCCGATATAAGCAGCGGGGATGATGGGCTGCATTGTGAGCTGGGAAGGCTGTGCTGTGTTTCGTCACAGTCCTCGTCGACTGACATCTGGCGACTGGCAGAGCTGGATGACGATAGTGCTATGGGATTTGTTATCGCAGTTTTGCCGAAGACACTATAGCATAGGTCATAATATGGCCATTCCATGCGCCCAGCACCACTTTTCTTGCGGTTATGGTCGTGTACTTTGGTGAATTGTCTGCGTAGTGCCTTCAATTTGTTAACGACTTGTTGCTGGGTTTTTTGGATGCCCCTTTCTGCCAGCATAAGGGATATGTTCTTGTAGACGATAGCATCCTTAACTGTTCCAGTCACCTGCCTTCTTATTTCTTCCTCTCCCCGAATATTAAGCAGCTCTTTGATCTCTGTGTCTGACCAGGTATGGCTAGCCATGTTGCTGTGCTGGAGCTTCTGCTGCTGTATATTGTCTGTTTGTTTGGAAGCTGCTGCAATAAAAATATCTGTATGTACCCAGCGCGACTTCAGAGTGTTTTGTTTGCAAGCTGCCTCAATGCCTGCATGTGTCCAGCGTAGTGTTGTTTGCTGCTGCTGTGCCTGCATGTGCCCAGCGTGTCTCCCAGGGATGACATCATCTTCCAGTGCCCCAGAAGCAGCCAATCAGCGTCTCAGAGCGTTACTCGGGTCTGAAAACACGTGTAATGACCGTTTCCACTGCACCGCTATCCGTGTCATTACCGTGTTCTACCCAGGTAAATAGCCGGGTTGGATTCCCGGGTCACTCAACCCGTGTTGACCCGTTTCCACCTACTAAAAATCCATGTCGATGCGCACCCCCGTGCAAAAACACGGGTAAAAACAGCTAGTGGAAAAGGGGTATAAGAAGCTGGCCGAATAAGAAGCTAACTTCAGCATCGTCAGAAATAGGCCATTTCTAATGACATACATATGCATTTGCAGGGATATCCCAGGATCAGTGTAAATGGGGCTGTCCCGGGTCGATCCCAGGTCTTAGTGCAGTGTGAAAGGGGTCAGTCCCGGGACGCATCCCGGGAGTGACCCGGCTGTGCGAGTGTAAAAGGGGTATTAACCAGTTTTATTTTATCACTGTTGTTTCCAATTGTAAAGTGCAACGGAATTTGCTGAGCTATATAAGAAATTGTTAATAAAGGTCCATGGAAAGCTGAGTGCCCCAAACTTTAAGGGACACTGAATTTTTTTTTGGGGGGTACCCGAAATGTCACAAAGGGGGGGGGAGGATAACCACAAAGTCGTAGCCACCATATGACTATCTCCAAGCTTGTAGACCATCATCCTGAAGAGCAAATAGTTTCATGCTACCACTTCAAGTTGTTTTAACTCTCCAGCGTTACCCCACATGACCACCTGTGTACTCCACAAAGCCCCCTGTGTGTCCCAAATGCCCCTACTGTTACTCCACATGATACCCTGTGCACCCTAAAAGCCCACAGCATCTTCCTGCTCTGTCACCCCCAATGCATGTTACCCCACATGGCCTTTTGTGTCCAAATTCTTCCAGTGTTTGTCTGACACCCCCCCACACACCTTGTTACACTCACAAAGCACCCAGTACACCCCAATTGCCCGCTCACAGCATGTTAACCCACATTATCTCCTAATGTATGTGTCCCAAATGAATCCAGTGTTTGCCAGATCTGTCCCCCTCAGCATCATGTGCGCCTCAAATTCCCCCCCGTCTTTCCCTGCTCCTATATGCCTCCAATGTGTACCTACTGCCTTCACCGTGTGTATCAATTGCCCCCAGCGTTTACCTGCCCTGACATCCTCACAGCCTGTTAACCTACTTTACCTTCCATGTGACCCAAATGCCCCCAGCATTTGCTTCACCTGCCTCCCCACGTGGTATCCTGCACTCACCAAAAGCACCCAGCGTTTCCTTGTCCTGCCCCACTCTCCGCATGTTATGTTACCTCACATGGCCTCCTATGCGTCCCAACCAGTGTTGCCAACTCTGAAATGAAAAACAAGCAACCGATGACTGAAAAATAAGCCCAAAACAAGCCCAAACCAATCCTAAAAAGCCCAAAAAAAGCCCAACTTAAGTTTTGTGGGGTTTTTTTTAATATAAAAACAAACATTATTGTTTGTCTTATTAAAATACATATAATTATACAATCTGCCTTTAAGGTCTTTACAATGATATTTATCAGCACAAAACTGGATTTTAAAGAATACTGGAATTTTTGATAAATATTACAGTTAGAGTTGTGAATTTAAGATACTATACTTTCATGTTTCCTCTAAAGAAAAATCTCAAGTGAAAATTGCCAACTGTATACTATATACTGTATACTGTATCTGTGGTCATTTGTATTCACTGTGAAATATTTTTCCTATGGAAACATAAAACAAACAATCTTACAACATCCAACTTTTTACTTTTATTAAATAAATAAAGAGGCCAAATCAAGGTAACAAAAACAAAAGTACTCTATTATTAAAACATTGGGGGTGATTCCGAGTTGTTCGCTCACTAGCTAGCATTGCACATGCTAAGCCGCCGCCCTCTGGGAGTGTATCTTAGTTTAGCAGAATAGCGAACGAAAGATTAGCAGAATTGCGAATAGAAATTTCTTAGCAGTTTCTGAGTAGCTCGACACTTACTCGGCCATTGCGATCAGCTCAGCCCGTTTCGTTCCTGGTTTGACGTCACACACACGCCCAGCGTTTGTCCAACCACTCCCCTGTTTCTCCAGCCACTCCTGAGTTTTGCAACTCGAACGCCTGCGTTTTTCCGCACACTCCCATAAAACGGCCAGTTTCTGCCCAGAAACGCCCACTTCCTGTCAATCACACTACGATCACCAGAACAATGAAAAATCCTTGTTATGCCGTGAGTAAAATACCAAACTTTTGTGTAAAATAACTAACCGCATGCGCTCTGCGAGCCTTGCGCATGCGCAGTAAGCGACTAATCGCAGTATAGCGAAACTCGCCAACGAGCGAACAACTCTGAATGATCCCCATTGTAGGTTGAAGCATATTGGTAGTTGGTTTAAAATCCTTGCAACAAATACCCAAGAGTCTTAAACCATATCTGACATAAAGAATACCACATAAAGTGGTCCTGAATTGCTTCACTGTTGTGTGTCTGGTCAGTGTCTTTGTTGTTGTCATTGTTAAAAACAAATTAGCCCTACTGAATACACACAACCGGCAGTCGGCAACAATAGACATAATTAATGACTCATCATCATTTCTTTAAGACTCTATTCATCCACAACGTCTCACCTACAGTATGTCTGTGTGAGGATCTGTGTTATATGGATGAATGACTAATTATCTCTGAAAGTCGGTGTCAGTGATATCTAAAAACAAAAGAAGCCCAAAAACAAGCAGAAAAAAAAATTATAAGCCCAAAAACAAGCAACAAGCAACCACCAAAAAAAATAAGCAACCAGAAGAAAAAACAAGCCCAATTCCGCTTGTTATAAGCTGAATTGGCAACTATGGTCCCAACTGTCCCCAGCGATTGCCTGACGCTGCACCCCCAGCAAGTTCTAAAATCAAGTTGGGCCCGAGAAAGGACATTTGACGTCACCCTGATGCCAACGTAATTGCGCGCGCGTCGCAGTCGCACGAGAAGTTGAAACCGGAGTTAACATGCGATCACGTGTCTTCTGATCACATGGCCTGGTGACGTCAGTCGCTACGTTCGTCTCGTCGTACTTTAGCTGAAGGCGGGGATTTTCTCCCTCTTCTTCGGACCAGACTGTGCGTGGTTTCCTCAGCGCGGAATTTGCTGTTGTTGCTGCGTGTGTGAGCGGGCCCAGGTAAGGTGTGTTACTGCGCTGGCAATTGCGCCCCGGGGCCGCGGCCTCCTTTTTGCAGCGATCTCTGTAATGAAGGCCCCGCTTCCTCTCGCCCCCACTGAGTCGTTCACTGGTCCCTAGTGCGAATGTTTAAAGGCAGAGAGGGCCCATTATAGATCTCCAATATGTTGGCCCATATTTTATCCACATTGCTCTCTGCGCTAAGCTGCCTGTAATTAGGGCCTAACTCAGACCTGATGGGCGCAGCAAATGTTAGTTGATGGGCAGAACCATATGCAGGGGGGGGGTTTCTGCTCATCAACATGTGCAGAGAGAGTTATATGTGGGTGGGTTATACCGCATTCAGATCGCAAATGCCGGATCCCACCCAGTAAAAGAAACGTGTCCTTACCGGGTGGGATCCGGCATTTGCGCTCCTTTGCTGGCTTTCCGACCCGGAAATATACCGGGTCGGTTGCCATAGCAGCGGGGATGTGCAGCGGGGGCGTGGGTGGATGCGGCGCTGGGAGATGAGCTCATCTCCTGCGCCGCCTCTCCCTATGCTGTGAATGGGAACAGTGTCGCATCGATGCGGCTCCCATTCACACTGCACCTGACCCGGTATTCAACCCGGGTATAATCCTTCTTTTATACCGGGTTGAATTACCGGGTCAGACGACCCGCTAATTCTTGGAAAGTGCTTTCACATCGCACACTGACCCGTGTCGACACGGCAATATGTCGTGTCGATACTGGGTTATTTGTGCGATGTGAAAGGGGTGTTTTATTGTTTCTGTGCAGGGCAAATACTGGCTGCTTTATTTTTACACTGCAATTTAGATTTCAGTTTATCTGCCCCCTCTGCACTGCACATGGTTTTGCCCATTAGCTAACCTATTTGCTGCTGCAATCAGATCTGAATTAAGCCCTAATGGTGCCCATCCATTAGGGCTGGGATGGGGAACCTTTGGGCCTCCAGCTGTTGCTGAACTACACATCCCAGCATGCTCGGTAACAGTTTAAGCATGGCCAAATAGCAAAAATGTAGCTAGGCATGCTGGAGGGCCGAAGGTTCCCCATCCCTGCTTAGGGGGGATGTGAACAGACATATTTGTGCACTTATACCCCTTTCACACCGCACAAATAACCCGGTATCGACCCGGCAATTGCCGGGTCGGTGTGCGTGGTGAAAGGGGCATAGCTGAAATAGCAGGTCATCTGACCCGGCAATTCAACCCGGGAATAAAGCAATGTTATACTCTGGTTGAATACCGTGTCAGTGGCTGTGTAAACGGGCTCCCGGGTCAATGCGTCCTGGGACCCATTTACTACAGCAGGGAGAGGCAGCGCGGAGATGAGCTCATCTCCCAGCGCCGCCGGCTCTGCTGCTATGGCAACCCGCCCGGCATATTGCCGGGTTGGGGAAGCCTGCAGCAGCGGCCAATGCCGGATCCCACCCGGGAAGGACCCGTTTCCAATTCCCGGGTGGGAACCGGCATTGGCAGTGTGAAAAGGATATTAGTGTGCTTTTGAAGTAGATGTCTTATTCTTGGATTTGCACTTCCTTTCACTATCATGGTTGGCTGCCACATGGGTGCCCTTTCTTTATTTTACGCTAGATTATTTCGTTGATGTATCCAGGGGTGACCATTCAGATTAGTAGAGCATAGTGTGATGAGATGTGAGTGATATTTCTGCGTACTACTGCGCAGTTGAGTGTTATAAACCATCCTGTAGATGTGTTACTGCTGTTATTGAATTCTATAATGATGAGAGCAGATTACTTTGTATGGGCTGGTGGAAACCGATCCCCTTGAATATTACATATAACCTTAGTGACTGTATATTCTGAAGGTTTGTTTTTGTTAGAGAATGATATTTGACTTGCATATATCTTGTGGAATTTTTTTTTTTTAAATCTTTTCAGGTACTTGATCGAACAGGTTATTGGACGGTTCTCATTCAGATCCTTTGCTTCCAGCCTCACGTGCTCCTTATTAGTTTTGGATTCGGAGACCATCCGTTTTTCGATAATGTTTGACTCGCTCTATAAAACGTGCTTTGATGTGTCCGTTAGATAACTGGTCTATTTGGGCAGCTTCTAGATCAAATCCCTTTATCATTGTTTTTATTTATTTTTCTCCATCATCCACTGGGGGTCAATAGAGCATCACATTGTGTATTGGGAGTGATGGAGGACACTGGCACTTCAAGAATTAACAAGTCTGAACTGGCTTCTCTGCCGCCATACCCCATTATGCCTAGTGAGCTCAGTTTGGTTATTGCCCTTCAGAGTCGGGTATCTTTCCTTCAGGCTGCTGTGCATTCTGTTCAGTTTGATTTTTACATTATTCTTTTCCTGGGCAGACTGCTACCGCAGTTCTCCTGCTACTTGGGTGACCCGCCATAGGGTTGTGTCCGGGTGTCTCGAGCGCAGTGTCAGCTGATGCTGCAGCTCCACCATCCACCGGAGGTCAAGTAGGAGTAAGTAGGATCCGCTTTCGGAAAGAATCTCCAAAGCCATGGTTAACCTCTGTCCAGGGCACGGTGGGTGCCATAACGCCGGGACCAGGGGGTGGGGCCAGCAACGGCTGCTACTCTGCTACAGCCTGCTTTACCACTTTTGAGAACAGGTTACAGCAGCCCAGTCCTCTTTCTGAGCACGCAACTGAAGGCAGTCAAAAGCTGCCAAGAGTACCCGACTCAGCTGGAGCCGCCATTTTACACTGCTGCAACAGGACTCTCTGCAGTCTAAGGGGCCCTACACACTGGCCGAGCTGCCCGACGGCGGATACGGCCGACGAGCGACCCGGCGGCTGGGGGGCAGTGACGGGGGGAGTGAAGTTTCTTCACTCCCCCCGTCAGGCGGCTCCATTGAAGTGCAGGCAAATATGGACGAGATCGTCCATATTGGCCTGCATGCACAGCCGACGGGGGACCAGCGATGAACGAGCGCGGGACCGTGCATCGTTCATCGCTGGAGCCTCCACACTGAAAGATATGAACAAGTTCTCGTTCATTTATGAACGAGATCGTTCAAATCTTTCAAAAAATTGGCATGTGTGTAGGGCCTATAACAGTGCAGAAGCCGGCTAAGGAGACCAGCTACAGACAGTAGCCTCCTTTGTAGTGCCATACTGCTTCAGGACTCATTCCACAGCTATTAATTGGTATATCTTAAGGGTGGCTGCGTATGTTTTTTGGCGTTTGCCAGTAGTATTGAACCTGACAACACTCTGCCACTACCAAACAGAACTATGTTATACAGTCAGTCCCTGCCAACCATCTGTATATATCTGTATGCGTCTGAGTGTTACTGTATATAAACTGCTGCTGGGTGACTACAACTAGACCGTTGAGGTCTTGGGTGCACTGACCACCACGGCCCTACTGGTGTGTACATTTTATGGCCATTAATTTGCCTCCTCAGTTCTCTCTGAGACATTTTGTGCGTCACACAGCAGCATGCAGTAGCAACAATTCCAAAGTCTGTACAGCCAGATACTAAATCCAGGCAGAGGAGAACTATGTAGGTAGCTCATCACTATTGTCTAGGACTATCTGTTTCACGGGTCTGCCTGTGAATATATGGTTATACATTACCATGACCATGAGAATGTCTCTGCTGCAATTGTCAGGGTTGCTCTCCTCCTTTATTTGGCATTGTGTGTATTCCTGTGCGGATGGTACACCCTCTGTCTATAATGTGCTTAGAACCCTCTCTCTATGGGGCGGTCGGAATCCTGACCCAAGCCCGGTATTCCCACTCTGGTGGTCCACGCCACCATCCGAGGGGGAATATAATAGTGTGGCGAGTGGACACACTGCGCTGGCTGTTTCCCGGCGCCTGTCTCCTGACTGCTGCGATCCCTAATGTTCTGGTATTCTATCTCGTTTCACAAGGAATTAATCTTCCATTTTCTCTGACGTCCTAGTGGATGCTGGGAACTCCGTAAGGACCATGGGGAATAGCGGCTCCGCAGGAGACTGGGCACAAAAGTAAAAGCTTTAGGACTACCTGGTGTGCACTGGCTCCTCCCCCTATGACCCTCCTCCAAGCCTCAGTTAGATTTTTGTGCCTGGCCGAGAAGGGTGCACACTAGGGGCTCTCCTGAGCTTCTTAGTGAAAGTTTTAGTTTTAGGTTTGTTATTTTCAGTGAGACCTGCTGGCAACAGGCTCACTGCATCGAGGGACTAAGGGGAGAAGAAGCGAACTCACCTGAAGTGCAGAGTGGATTGGGCTTCTTAGGCTACTGGACACCATTAGCTCCAGAGGGACAGAACACAGGCCCAGCCTCGGAGCTCGGTCCCAGAGCCGCGCCGCCGGCCCCCTTACAGAGCCAGAAGCAAGAAGAGGTCCGAAAAAATCGGCGGCAGAAGACATCAGTCTTCAACAAGGTAGCGCACAGCACTGCAGCTGTGCGCCATTGTTACTCAGGCACACTTCACACTCCGGTCACTGAGGGTGCAGGGCGCTAGGGGGGGGCGCCCTGAGCAGCAATGTAAAACACCTTGGCTGGCATAAATACACCACATATAACCCCCAGGGCTATATGGATGTATTTTAACCCCTGCCAGAACTTACAAAAAAGCGGGAGAAAAGGCCGCCGAGAAGGGGGCGGAGCCTATCTCCTCAGCACACAGGCGCCATTTTCCATCACAGCTCCGCTGGAAGGACGTCTCCCTGACTCTCCCCTGCAGTCCTGCACTACAGAAAAGGGTAAAAAAGAGAGGGGGGGCACTAATTTGGCGCAGTTTTGATACGAACAGCAGCTATAAAGGGAAAAGCACATTTTATAGTGGTATTCCTGTTTATATATAGCGCTCTGGTGTGTGCTGGCATACTCTCCCTCTGTCTCCCCAAAGGGCTAGTGGGGTCCTGTCCTCTATCAGAGCATTCCCTGTGTGTGTGCGGTGTGTCGGTACGATTGTGTCGACATGTTTGAGGAGGAAAAGGAGATGGAGGCGGAGCAATTGCCTATTATACAGTTGTCACCCCCTGGGGAGTCGACACCTGAGTGGATGAGCTTATGGAAGGAATTGCGTGACAGTGTCAGCTCGTTACGACAGACAGTTGACGACATGAGACAGCCGGCTACTCAGCTTGTGCCTGTCCAAGGGTCTCAAACGCCATCAGGGGCTTTAAAACGCCCGTTACCTCAAATGGCAGACACAGACACGGATACTGACTCCAGTGTCGACGATGATGAGACAAACGTGACTTCCACTAGGGCCACACGTTACATGATTGAAGCAATTAAAAATGTATTGCATATCTCTGATAATACAAGTACCACTAAAAAGGGTATTATGTTTGGTGAGAAAAAACTGCCTGTAGTTTTTCCTGTATCCGAGGAATTAAATGAAGTGTGTGATGAGGCGTGGGTTTCCCCCGATAAAAAACTGATAATTCCTAAAAGGTTATTGGCATCGTACCCTTTCCCGCCAGAGGATAGGGCACATTGGGAAACACCCCCTAGGGTGGATAAAGCGCTCACACGTTTGTCAAAACAGGTAGCACTACCCTCTCCTGATACGGCCGCCCTAAAGGAACCTGCCGATAGAAAGCTGGAGAATATCCTAAAATGTATATACTCTCACACGGGTGTTATACTGCGACCAGCAATCGCCTCAGCCTGGATGTGCAGTGCGGGCCTGGCGTGGTCGGATTCCCTGACTGAAAATATTGATACCCTAGATAGGGACAGTATATTACTGACTATAGAGCATTTGAAGGATGCATTTCTATATATGCGTGATGCACAGAGGGATATTTGCCGACTGGCATCAAGAGTTAGCGCGCTGTCCATTTCTGCTAGAAGAGGTTTATGGACGCGGCAGTGGTCAGGTGATGCGGATTCTAAAAGGCACATGGAAGTATTGCCTTATAAGGGGGAGGAGTTATTTGGGGTAGGTCTATCAGACCTGGTAGCCACGGCAACTGCTGGAAAATCCACATTTTTACCCCAGGTAGCTTCTCAACCTAAGAAGACGCCGTATTATCAGGCGCAGTCCTTTTGGCCCCATAAGGGCAAGCGGGCAAAAGGCGCCTCATTTATGCCCCGTGGCAGAGGGAGAGGAAAAAGGCTGCAACAAACAGCCAGTTCCCAGGAACAAAAGCCCTCTCCCGCCTCCGCAAAGTCCTCAGCATGACGCTGGGGCTTTACAAGCAGACACGGTGGGGGCCCGTCTAAAGAAGTTCAGTGGGCCCACTCGCAAGTGGACTCCTGGATCCTTCAAGTGGTATCTCAGGGGTACAAATTGGAATTCGAGACGTCTCCCCCTCGCCGTTTTTCTAAAGTCTGCTTTACCGATGTCTCCCTCAGACAGGGAGGCAGTATTGGATGCCATTCACAAGCTGTATTCCCAGCAGGTGATAATCAAGGTACCCCTCCTACAACAGGGAAAGGGGTACTATTCCACACTATTTGTGGTACCGAAGCCGGACGGCTCGGTGAGACCAATTTTAAACCTAAAATCCTTGAACACTTACATACAAAGGTTCAAATTCAAGATGGAGTCACTCAGAGCAGTGATTGCAAACCTGGAAGACGGGGACTATATGGTGTCTCTGGACATCAAAGATGCTTACCTACATATCCCAATTTGCCCTTCTCACCAAGGTACTCAGGTTTGTGGTACAGAACTGTCACTATCAGTTTCAGACGCTGCCGTTTGGATTGTCCACGGCACCCCGGGTCTTTACCAAGGTAATGGCCGAAATGATGATACTCCTTCGAAGGAAGGGAGTTTTAGTTATCCCTTACTTGGACGATCTCCTGATAAGGGCAAGATCCAGGGAACAGTTGGAAGTCGGGGTAGCACTATCTCAGATAGTGCTGCGCCAGCACGGTTGGATTCTCAATATTCCAAAATCTCAGCTGATCCCGACTACCCGACTCCTATTCCTAGGGATGATCCTGGACACAGTCCAGAAAAAGGTGTTTCTCCCGGAGGAGAAAGCCAGGGAGTTATCCGAACTAGTCAGAAATCTCCTAAAACCAGGCCAAGTCTCAGTGCATCAATGCACAAGGGTCCTGGGAAAGATGGTGGCTTCTTACGAAGCAATCCCATTCGGCAGATTCCACGCAAGAACCTTCCAGTGGGATCTGCTAGACAAATGGTCCGGGTCGCATCTTCAGATGCATCAGCGGATAATTTTGTCACCAAGGACAAGGGTGTCTCTCCTGTGGTGGTTGCAGAGTGCTCATCTTCTAGAGGGCCGCAGATTCGGCATTCAGGACTGGGTCCTGGTGACCACGGATGCCAGCCTGAGAGGCTGGGGAGCAGTCACACAGGGACGAAATTTCCAGGGCTTGTGGTCAAGCCTGGAGACATCACTTCACATAAATATCCTGGAGCTAAGGGCCATCTACAATGCTCTAAGCCTAGCAAGACCTCTGCTTCAAGGTCAGCCGGTGCTGATCCAGTCAGACAACATCACGGCAGTCGCCCACGTAAACAGACAGGGCGGCACAAGAAGCAGGAGGGCAATGACAGAAGTTGCAAGGATTCTTCGCTGGGCGGAAAATCATGTGATAGCACTGTCAGCAGTGTTCATTCCGGGAGTGGACAACTGGGAAGCAGACTTCCTCAGCAGACACGACCTCCATCCGGGGGAGTGGGGACTTCACCCAGAAGTCTTCCACATGATTGTGAACCGTTGGGAAAAACCAAAGGTGGACATAATGGCTTCCCGCCTCAACAAAAAACTGGACAGGTATTGCGCCAGGTCAAGGGACCCTCAGGCAATAGCTGTGGACGCTCTGGTAACACCGTGGGTGTACCAGTCGGTGTATGTGTTCCCTCCTCTGCCTCTCATACCCAAGGTACTGAGGATCATAAGAAGGAGAGGAGTAAGGACTATACTCGTGGCTCCGGATTGGCCAAGAAGGACTTGGTACCCGGAACTTCAAGAGATGCTCACAGAGGACCAGTGGCCTCTACCTCTAAGAAAGGACCTGCTTCAGCAGGGACCCTGTCTGTTCCAAGACTTACCGCGGCTGCGTTTGACGGCATGGCGGTTGAACGCCGGATCCTGAAGGAAAAAGGCATTCCGGATGAAGTCATCCCTACCCTGATCAAAGTCAGGAAGGATGTAACCGTGCAACATTATCACCGGATTTGGCGTAAATACGTTGCGTGGTGTGAGGCCAGGAAGGCCCCTACAGAGGAATTTCAACTGGGTCGTTTCCTACATTTCCTGCAAACAGGACTGTCTATGGGCCTAAAATTAGGGTCCATTAAGGTTCAAATTTCGGCCCTGTCGATTTTCTTCCAGAAAGAACTGGCTTCAGTTCCTGAAGTTCAGACGTTTGTCAAGGGGGTACTGCATATACAGCCTCCTTTTGTGCCTCCAGTGGCACCTTGGGATCTCAATGTAGTTTTGGGGTTCCAAAAATCACATTGGTTTGAACCACTCTCCACTGTGGACTTAAAATATCTCACTTGGAAAGTGGTAATGTTGTTAGCCCTGGCTTCAGCCAGGCGTGTCTCAGAATTGTCGGCTTTATCCTATAAAAGCCCTTACCTAATTTTTCAAGGACGGCTGGAGTCAGGAAATCTGATTCGCTGTTTATCCTGTATGCACCCAACAAGCTGGGTGCTCTTGCTTCTAAGCAGACGATTGCTCGTTGGATTTGCAGTACAATTCAGCTTGCACATTCTGTGGCAGGCCTGCCACAGCCTAAATCTGTAAAAGCCCATTCCACAAGGAAGGTGGGCTCATCTTGGGCGGCTGCCCGAGGGGTCTCGGCTTTACAACTTTGCCGAGCAGCTACTTGGTCAGGGGCAAACACGTTTGCTAAATTCTACAAATTTGATACCCTGGCTGAGGAGGACCTGGAGTTCTCTCATTCGGTGCTGCAGAGTCATCCGCACTCTCCCGCCCGTTTGGGAGCTTTGGTATAATCCCCATGGTCCTTACGGAGTTCCCAGCATCCACTAGGACGTCAGAGAAAATAAGAATTTACTTACCGATAATTCTATTTCTCATAGTCCGTAGTGGATGCTGGGCGCCCATCCCAAGTGCGGATTGTCTGCAATACTTGTACATAGTTATTGTTACAAAAACCGGGTTATTATTGTTGTGAGCCATCTTTTAGAGGCTCCTCTGTTATCATGCTGTTAACTGGGTTCAGATCACAGGTTGTACGGTGTGATTGGTGTGACTGGTATGAGTCTTACCCGGGATTCAAAATCCTTCCTTATTGTGTACGCTCGTCCGGGCACAGTATCCTAACTGAGGCTTGGAGGGTCATAGGGGGGGAGCCAGTGCACACCAGGTAGTCCTAAAGCTTTTACTTTTGTGCCCAGTCTCCTGCGGAGCCGCTATTCCCCATGGACCTTACGGAGTTCCCAGCATCCACTACGGACTATGAGAAATAGAATTATCGGTAAGTAAATTCTTATTTTTTTTAATTTTTTTTTGAAGTATGGGTGGCACCAAAAGTCACTGTTTTTCCTTTATATGCTTCCATCCTAAACAGTTATCAGTGCAGCCTCTAGGGCACCAGGTCCATTTTTATCAGGTTTGCACCCATCAGAGTGGGCAGCACAGTTTTAAGATCGAAAAAAAGGGTAAGAGTGTTTTTGTTGGTGCATGTAAGTATAATTAAAATATAACCTTTATTACATTAATTTAAAAAGCATCCAACCACAAAATGAAGACAAAGAATTAGACCTACACATGCATAATACACAGTGCATATAGTGTTTGCAGTGACAATAAAAACAAGGCTCGCTACCTGTTTACCGTCTCTCATTCAATTAATGTATCCCATTGCGGATAGGGACAGTTGTGTCTTTAGGTTGGGAAATGGAAATTCAGTAATGGTGTGCACACACTGTGATATTTTCTTACGACTTTAACTATATAGTCAAAATCGAAAGAAAGGGTAGTGCAGATTGCAAGGTGAAAGTCACCTTGCGATCACGATTCGATGCCGATGCGCGGTCGGCATCGCAAACCTAGATAAACTGTGCAGGCAAATCAATTTTGACTATCTCGTAGAAAAGATAGTCGAAACTGACACTTAGCCAGAATCGCACAAAGCCAGTATCGCAAGCACACTCATGATGTGCTTGCGATGCCGACCTAGTCCCTGTCGCATAGTGAGAATCTGTGTTAGCCCGAATCTCACCGTTCGTATGTACCTTAACACGTATTGGTGATTGTATCCTCAACTGAAAATACACCTTTTTAATAATTGAATATAGTAGTGATAATGTACACCAATAATTCTGATTATGGTGTATCCTGGAGCAGAAAAAATGTATTCCTATAGTTAAGTATGTTGTCATCCAAATTGGATAGCTATATCCTAATTAATAATCACCAGTAATTGTGACTATTACTGGTGGTTATTAATTATGATACAGCTATCGATATTTCAGTTGAGGATACAATCACCAATACGTGTCGGTGAATTTCTATTTCCCAACTTTGTTCATTCGGGAATCTCCTCGGCTTCTGCTATGGAGCTTGGTGTGTTGGCTATTGGACTCCATCGGTCACAAGTTTCCTTTCTCATCAAATTGGCCGACCACTCAGATAAAAAAAAAAAAAATTCTCATACGTTCTAGAGGATGCTGGGGTACACTTATTGACCATGGGGTATAGACTGTTCCGCAGGAGCCATGGGCACTCTTAAGACTTTTCAATGGGTGTGAACTGGCTGCTCCCTCTATGCCCCTCCTCCAGACTTCACTTTTAGAAATATGCCCAGGAGACTGGATGCACTCTGAGGAGCTCTACTGAGTTTCTCTGAAAAAGACCTTGTTAGTTTTTTTTTTTTTTTTTCAGGGAGAACTGCTGGCAACAGACTCCCTGCTTCGTGGGACTGAGGGGGTAGAAGCAGAACCAACTTCCTGAAGAGTTTCATGGCTCTGCTTCTGGCTGACAGGACACCATTAGCTCCTGAAGGGAACTGAACGCTAGCTATGCCTAGATGCTCACTCCCACAGCACGCCGTCACCCCCCTCGCAGAGCCAGAAGTCTGAAGACAGGTGAGTATGAGAAGAAAAATCTTCTAGCAACTAAAGTGACGGCTGAGGTACGGTGCAGCTGGCGGGAGCGCATCGCGCCATTGCTTCCCACACACAGGCACTGCAGGGGGGGGGGAGGGCCCTGGGCAGCAAAATATTACCTTAAACTGGCCCTAAGGAGGCATAAGATGCTACTGGCACAGCCCATCCCCGCCAGTATAAATATTAACAGACCTTGCTGAGTGAAAAATGTGCCGTTTGCGGGGGCGGAGCTTCTTCCTCAGGCAGCCAGCACACTGCTCAGTGCCATTTCCGCTCTCTCCTCAGCTTCAGAAACAACGCTGGTCCTTTCCTCCACTTCTGGCAACAAGTACAGGGTGCATATAAGGGGGGCACAAAGCGTTTGGTGGTACATTACTAGTGTGAATTACTGTGTAAAAGTGCTGTTGTCTGTGGGCATTCTGTGTTCAGACATTACATACTGGCGCTGGGGTTGTGAACTGGCTGCTCCTATACTGTGTCCCTCTGACAGATTTTGCTGTGGGTCTATCCCCTTATAAGTCCCAGTGTGTCTGTGAGTGTGTGCTGTACACGTGTAAGGTATGTCTGAGGCAAGGAGTTCCTTCCTGGAGGAAGGCATTTTAGGGACACAGAGTTGTAATGTGGTGGCGCTGCCGGCACACCAAGAGCCTGCATGGGTGAAAGAAATACGTGACAGTATGCATCTTATTCACAGGAGGTTAGATAAGTCTGAATCTCAGGCTGAATGCTGGAGTAAATCTGTGGAAAATGTGATTTTTCGGGACTCCGTTCTTCCTTCTGCAGGCGGCCCCTCTGGGTCACATAAGAGACCATTTGTGAATACGGATACAGACACGGACTGATTCTTGTGTCGACGATAATGACTCGAGAAATAGATCATAAACTGGCAAAAAAATATACAATGTATGATTGTGGCTATAAGGGATGTGTTGGAAGTTACAGAAGCCTCGCCTGTACCTCAGGAGAAGGCTTATTTATGTAAGGAAAAGAAATCCAAGGTCACATTCCCTCCTTCCCACGAGCTAAATGCTCTCTTTGCAGGGATTTGGGTGAATCCTGAGAGAGAATTTCATATTCCTAAGCGGATTCAGGTACCTTACCCTTTCCCAGCAGAGTACAGGAAAAAATGGGAATAGCCCGCTGTGTTAGACAGTGCATTATCCAGGTTGACAAAGAAGGTTATTCTCCCTGCACCTGGCACGGCTTCACTAAAAAAGCCGGCTGACCGTAAGATGGAAACTACATTGAAATCCATTTATGTTGCCAATGGTACACTGCTCAGACCCACTATTGCCTGCGCGTGGGTCAGTCGCGCTATTGAAAAATGGTCAGACAGCGTGTCATCAGAAATTGACACGGTTGATAAAGATGAGATACTCCTTAAGTTAGGGTATATCAAAGATGCTGCCGCCTACATGCTAGAAGCGATTAAAGATATTGGACTCTTGAGTTCACAAGCCGCTACCATGGCGGTATCAGCTAGGCGGGCTTTGTGGGTTCGCCAGTGGAACGTGGATGCGGATTCCAAAAGAAACATGGAGGCTCTCCCATATAAAGGTGAGACCTTATCTGGTGATGGTCTGGATGCGTTAGTCTCGCCGGCTACCGCAGGTAAGTCAACGTTTTTGCCCTCTGCACCTGCACAAGCAAAAAAGACCTATCACACACAAATGCAGTCCTTTCGGCCCAATAAATACAAAAGAGTGAGAGGTTCCCCTTTCTTTGCAGGAAGGGGAAAGAAGCCCACAGTGGCTCCAGGTTCCCAGGAGCAGAAGTCTACCCCTACTTCTGCCAAATCTTCAGCATGACACTGGAACTCCCTTGCGGGAGGCCGCTCGGGTGGGGGCACGTCTCAAACTGTTCAGCCAAGGTTGGATTCTGTCTGGCCTGGATCCCTGGGTATTGCAAATAGTATCCCAGGGATACAAGCTGGAGTTTCAAGACGTTCCCCCATGCCGATTTTTCATAACAACTATGCCCGCTTCTCTTCCAGAAAGAGAAGCAGTAACAGCGGCAAACCAACAATTGTCAGGCCCAGGTCGTAGTCCTGGTGCCTTTGCCGCAACAAGGGGAGGGGTTTTATACAAGCCTCTTTGTAGTTCCGAAGCCGGACGGCTCGGTCAGACCGTTCCTGAACCTAAAAAATTTGAATCTATACTTGAAACAGTTCAAGATGGAATCACTCAAGGCAGTGATTTCCAGTCTGGAGGAAGGGGGATTACATGGTGTCGGTAGACATCAAGGATGCTTACCTGCATGTTCCCATTTATCCTCCTCACCAGGCCTATCTGAGATTTGCGGTTCAGGATTGCCATTACCAGTTCCAGATGTTACCTTTCGGTCTCTCCACGGCGCCGAGGGTATTCACTAAGGTGATGGCGGAGATGATGGTCCTCCTTCGTCAAAAAGGAGTCAATATAATCCCTTATCTGGACGACCTCCTGATAAAGGTGAGATCCAGGGAGCAGTTATTACAAAACATATCCCTCGCCCTGTCAATACTCCAACAACACGGGTGGATAATAAATTACCCAAAGTCACAGTTGGAACCGACGACAAGGTTGTCTTTCCTTGGGATGATTTTGGACACAGAAGTTCAGAGAGTATTTCTTCCGCCGGAAAAGGCTCTGAAAATCCAGAAAATGATAAAACAGATATTGAAACCATCAAGTGTGTCGATCCATCAGTGCATTCGGCTGTTGGGGAAGATGGTGGCGGCCTACGAGGCCATACAGTTTGGCAGGTTCCATGCCATAGTATTCCAGTGGGACCTGTTGGACAAGTGGTCAGGGTGACACCTACACATGCACAGAAAAATAATCCTGTCGTCAAAAACCAGGATTTCGCTCCTGGGGTGGTTGCACAGCTCTCACCTGCTAGAGGGACGCAGGTTCGGGATTCAGGACTGGGTCCTAGTAACCACAGATGCAAGGCTCTGAGGCTGGGGAGCAGTCTCTCAGGGAGAAAACTTCCAGGGACATTGGTCACAACAGGAAGCCTGCCTTCACATAAACGTGCTGGAATTGAGAGCCATTTACAACGGCCTTCAACAAGCGGTACATTTTCTTCAAGACCGTCCCGTGCAGATCCAGGCAGACAATGTAACAGCAGTCGCATACATAAACAGGCAGGGCGGAACGTAAAGCAGAGCGGCAGAGGCGACAAAAATCTTCCGCTGGGCAGAAAAAACATCTATTATTTATTTATTATCAGTTATTTATATAGCGCACACTTTTTCTGCAGCGCTTTACAGAGAATATTTGGCCATTCACATCACTCCCTGCCCCAGTGGAGCTTACACTCTATATTCCCTACCACATGTATACGCACACTCATTCACCGCTATGGTTAATTTTGTTGGGATCCAATTAACCTACCAGTATATTTTTGGAATGTGGGAGGAAACGGGAGTACCCGGAGGAAACCCACGCAAGTACGGGGAGAATATACAAACTCCACACAGGTAGAGCCATGGTGGGAATCAAACCCATGACCTCAGTGCTGTGAGGCAGTAATGCTAACCATTAGACCATCCGTATCTACAAGCTCTGTCGGCAATATTCATTCCGGGAGTAGACAACTGGGAAGCAGACTTCCTCAGCAGACACGATCTCCATCCAGGAGAGTGGGGCCTCCACCAAGAAGTCTTCGCAGAGGTGACAAGTCTTTGGGGAGTTCCTCAAATAGACATGATGGCGTCTCAACAAGAAGCTTCAGAGATAATGTTCCCGGTCGAGAGACCCTCAGGATGCACTGGTGACCCAGTGGGTGTTTCCGTCAGTGTATGTTTTCCCTCCACTTCCGCTGATCCCAAAAGTACTCAGGATCATAAGAAAGACAAGGGTTCGAGCAATCTTCATTGCCCCAGACTGGCCAAGAAGGGCTTGGTACCCAGATCTTCAGCAGTTACTCATAGGAGATCCTCGGCCTCTTCCTCCTCTGGAGGACCTGCTGCAGCAGGGGCCGTGTGTACCAAGACTTACCGCGGCTACGTTTGACGGCATGACTGTTGAGCGCCGTATCCTAGCCAGGAAGGGTATTCCTAAGGAGCTCATCCCCACCCTTATTCAGGCCAGAAAGGGAGTAACGTCAAAACATTACCACCGTATTTGGAGAAAATGTGTCTTGGTGTGAATCCAAGAAAGCTCCTATGGAAGAGTTTCACTTAGGACATTTTCTCCATTTTTTGCAGGATGGTGTTGTGGCAGGCCTACGATTGGTATCAATCAAGGTCCAGATTTCGGCCTTGTCAGTGTTCTTCCAAAAACAATTTGCGCCTCTTCCAGAGGTTCAGACCTTCGTGAAATGGGTCCTGCACATCCAGCCTCCATTCGTGCCTCCAGCGGCACCATGGGACCTTAATGTGGTGTTGCAGTTCCTTCAAGCGGATTGGTTTGAGCCTCTACAAGAGATATTGTTGAAGTTCCTCACTTGGAAAGTGGTGATGCTTTTGGCATTGGCATCCGCAAGGCAGTTGTCTGAATTGGGGGCCTTGTCTCACAAGAGCCCTTACCTGATTTTCCATGAAGATAGGGCAGAGTTGCGAACTCGCCAACATTTTCTTCCAAAGGTGGTTTCTGCTTTTCACATAAACCAACCTATTGTGGTGCCAGTAGTTACTGACACATTCACGGATTCAAAGTCTCTAGATGTGGTTGGAGCTTTGAAAATCTATGTTGCTAGAACAGCTCGTATACGGAAAACAGAGGCTATGTTTGTCCTGTATGATCACAACAAGATTGGCTGTCCTGCTTCCAAGCAGACTATTGCACGTTGGATTAGAAATACGAATCAGCAAGCTCATACTACGGCTGGATTGCCGTTACCGACGTCTGTAAAGGCCCACTCCACTAGGAAGGTGGGCTCATCCTGGGCGGCTGCCCGGGGGGTCTTGGCATTACAACTTTGCCGAGCACATCTGCTAAATCAAACACATCTGCTAAATTCTACAAGTTTGATACCTTGGCCGATGAGGACCTAAAGTTTGGTCAATCGGTGCTGCAGGGTCATCCGCACTCCCGCCCGTACTGGAGCTTTGGTATAGACCCCATGGTCTTGATGTCGTCCCCAGCATCCTCTAGGATGTATGAGAAAATAGGATTTTGATAACCTACCGGTAAATCCTTTTCTCCTAGTCCGTAGAGGATGCTGGGCGCCCGTCCCAGTGCGTACTTTACCTGCAGTTTAGTTATTAGATTTACACAAGTTGTGTTATCTTGGTTTCAGCATGTTGCTGCAATTAGTTCATGCCTGTCGGCGTGTGTTTTGTTGTTGAATGCCATGTGTGTGGCATGGTTCAGGGTGAGTTGGTAGATATCTCACCACTAGTTAAGTAATTCCTTTCCTCGAAATGTCAGTCTCCCTGGGCACAGTTCCTACAACTGAGGTCTGGAGGAGGGGCATAGAGGGAGGAGCCAGTTCACACCCAATGAAAAGTCTTTAGAGTGCCCATGTCTCCTGCGGATCCCATCTATACCCCATGGTCTTGATGTCGTCCCCAGCATCCTCTACGGACTAGGAGAAAAGGATTTACCGGTAGGTTATCAAAATCCTATTAATGTTACATGTCATGTTCAGCATTCCAGATAATCTTTGCCCTCCATCTTCCACTCTGATTATTATCCAGTCACCAACTCTTCAGTTGTTACTAGAAAGTTTGGGGAACTGTTGTGTGTTTAGAAATGGTTAACCTCCCTCCCCCTTCTTTTTTCTACAATGGTATCCCAACTTGTGTTTGACTAAAATCACTTGTTTTTGTACAGAGTTGTTTGGTCTTTCTGATTTGTAAAGAGAATCTCTCACGCTGTCTTTATAGTTACCACACGTGTGTGTATATATAGATATGTGTGTACATTTTTTTTTATTTTTTTTGTATTTGTTGTGGGACATTCTCATTTTTATTTGCTGTTTTTTTTTATTTGCTTTTTTCTCGAACCAGAGACTAGTACTACAGTGTCCAAGTCGTTTTCGCATCCATCCTTAAGCCGAGATTTAGAGATGACTTCCCATCACACACATGACTCTTCAGGAATGGGTCTTCTCTCAGCCAATCCATCCTTAAACCTACCGTCCAATCTTGGACTGATGAACCCAGGTTCTACCTCTAAGTTTAGTCATCAAGGCTCTCATGGCATGCCGCCTATATTTGGCCACGGTAACAGACCTGCTCCCCCTTCATCTTCTCGGCCCGGGATCACACCTGATGAGACCAGTGAGGTTTTGGCCAGCTTTGGTCTTTCTTCCGAGGATTTGGATTTATTGAGTCGCTATCCTCTGGAAAAGATCACTCCTAAAAATTTGCCACAGATCATTCTGGATCTTAAGAGGAGGAGGTCAGAAGATACGGCTAAGCAAAATTTGAGAGCGGGGCCTTCTCGCGAGCCATTGAGAGTTTCTAGTGATGACACAAGACCCTTCAGAAGAGATCATTTTAATGATCGCTCATCCGGTCTTGACACGGTGGTTGACTACGGCCATGGGAGCCGTTCTGAAGATCCTGCTTATCGCGACAGACTTGAGTTTGAGGGCCGGTTAAGAGAACGAGAGAGGCTTAGAAAAGAGAGTTTCCGATCTGATGCGCCCTCTCATAAGGTTGATAATGACTATAAACCCATGGGCTTCAGCCAGTCACAAGAAAGATCTATGCATGAGAAGACCAAAGGAATGCCTTCCGATAGAAAGATTGATGATTTCCATGGAGCGCCACCCAAAGGCTTTCCTTATATCTGTTCTCTCTGTGATGTAAAAATTATTTCGCAGCAGGTGAGTTATTCCTAGCTCCATTATCGGTTTGAATTCTCAAGTCTCATGATGATTGTATTTGGTTGTACAAAACACTTAAAGTGGTTATTTCTGCCTTTTAAGAAAAACTTAAAATTAATAATTTTCTTCAAGCTTGTAGTGTACAAAAAAAGGTATACTTTTTCACACGCCTGCTATCATCTGCCAAATAACAGTAATTTGTCACAAATCTCTATCCTCAGAGGTTTCTCTCCTTCTGACTCCCAAATAATGCAGTTATTTTCTCCTTCATCCACTAGGGGACACTGGAGAGCAGTCACAATGTAGATATAGTAGGCAGTAACTGGGAGCTGGCACTTTAAAACTCTAACACTGTGGCTAGCTCCTCCCCTACTATGTCCTCCCTCCAAGCCAGTCTTTGTTTTGTGCCCAAGAGAGATGGACACTCTTGGCATTGCTCTGAAGATTAAAATTTTTTTTATTTTCTTCTGTCTTCACAGACTGGCAGCTCTGCCACTGCTAGTCTGCACCGTGGGTGCTGCCGGTTGAGTCCCATCGCAGCTGGGTTCCCCAGGTTGAAGGAGACGCTGAGCTCTCCGGAGATGGCCGGACACCGCTGCGTGCGGCGTGTGCTTGCATTGCCTCCCGGCGGGGGATGCACACAAGCGCCTGTGCAAGTTTGAATTTGGCGCCATAACTGGGGGGGCGGCGCAGTGGCCATCTTAACGCTGCAATAGTGAGCAGTTACAGTGGGGTGTTGGTGGGATACTAGGAGGTTGTGAGGCACTTACAGTTTATTAACAGTGCCTGATACTCCTTTGCTACTCCCCCCTCCTTGCTGCCTATTACTGTGTGTGAGTCTGACTGGGGGACAGGTTCTGCCATGGCTGGTTAAGGTTCCAAGGCTGCACATAGTTTCTTTTTCATCCACTAGGGGTCACTGGAGTACTCTTGGGATATGGACGGCTTCTGCAGGAACAGGGCACTGAATATTTAAATTTAGAACTCTCCACCCCTCCGTATCCCAGAGTACCTCAGTGTTTTTTCTGTGCTCGACGTAGCAACAGGCTTGTGTGGAGCTTCCACACTTATTTTTAATATATTTTTATTTGATTTTTGATTTTTCTTTTTCATTTTATCCACATCCCTCCCCCCCCCCCCCTTCCAAAAGGCGAGGGTCCGGGATAGTGGAAGCAGCTGCTGGCGTGTCTGTCCTCACTACAGAGCACCCTCACAGCCAAGTGCAGACTACCTGCAGAAAAAGGCTGGACGGAGCTTGCAGAGAAGCTCCGTCATAGCCCTCACCACAGGCGTCCAGGTATGTTGGGGGACGGGGCGGTCAGCTCACGCTGCTGCCCCGCTGTGTGGGGACTCTGTTTTGTGAAGCGCAGCCCGCCGCTATGTAAGCCGCCTGTTGCTGATTGCTGTTAAGCCGCTCAGAGCCGCGCCGGCCGCACGCCGCTTCACGGCTCTATGGAGCGCGCTCCCGCTACCCGCTCCCTCTACAACGCGCCCCGGTTATTTGTACGTTCCCTGGCTCCATGTACTAGACAGCGGTACATGGAGCACAGGTGGCGGGGGAGAAGTCTCACAGCACACGCAGCTGCAGGGGGGGGGGGGGGGGGGGGATAAATACCCATAGCAGCAGCAATATCAAACGCTGCATAGGTTATAAAACAGCATAGGCTCTTAAGCCTTTATGAACAGGATTTGTTATTAAACAAATTATTCCCAGGTTATATATGTTTTCTCTGACGTCCTAGAGGATGCTGGGAACTCCGTAAGGACCATGGGGAATAGACGGCTCCGCAGGAGACTGGGCACATCTAAAGAAAGAATTAGGACTATCTGGTGTGCACTGGCTCCTCCCCCTATGACCCTCCTCCAAGCCCCAGTTAGATTTCTCTGCCCGGCTGAGCTGGATGCACACTAGGGGCTCTCCTGAGCTCCTAGAAAGAAAGTATAATTTAGGTTTTTTATTTTACAGTGAGACCTGCTGGCAACAGGCTCACTGCACCGAGGGACTAAGGGGAGAAGAAGCGAACCTACCTAAGTGGTGGTAGCTTGGGCTTCTTAGGCTACTGGACACCATTAGCTCCAGAGGGATCGCACACAGGACCCGACCTCGTCGTCCGTTCCCGGAGCCGCGCCGCCGTCCCCCTTACAGAGCCAGAAGCAAGAAGGTCCGGAAAATCGGCGGCTGAAGACTTCTGTCTTCTCCAAGGTAGCGCACAGCACTGCAGCTGTGCGCCATTGCTCATCATGCACACCACACACTGCGGTCACTGATGGGTGCAGGGCGCTGGGGGGGGGGGGTGCCCTGAGCAGCAATAAATAACACCTTGGCTGGCAAACTGACACCATATATAGCCCCAGAGGCTATATAGGTGTAAACCCCTGCCAGAAATCTTAAAATTGCGGGAGAAAGCCCGCCGAAAAAGGGGCGGAGCCATCTCCCTCAGCACACTGGCGCCATTTTCCCTCACAGCTCCGCTGGAAGGATCGCTCCCTGGCTCTCCCCTGCAGTCCTGCACTACAGAAAGGGTAAAAAAGAGAGGGGGGCACAAATTTAGGCGCAGTATAATATATATGCAGCTATAAGGGGAAAACGCACCTTATAGGTGATATTCCTGTGGTATATAGCGCTCTGGTGTGTGCTGGCATACTCTCCCTCTGTCTCCCCAAAGGGCTTTGTGGGGTCCTGTCCTCTGTCAGAGCATTCCCTGTGTGTGTGCTGTGTGTTGGTACCGCTGTGTCGACATGTATGATGAGGAAAATGATGTGGAGGCAGAGCAATTGCCTGTAAGTGTGTTGTCACCCCCTGAAGGGTCGACACCTGTGTGGATGGACTTATGGAAGGAATTACGTGACCGTGTCAGCTCCTTACATAAAAGGTTTGACGACATAGGACAGCCGGCTACTCAGCTTGTGACTGTTCCAGAGTCTCAAATGTCATCAGGGGCTTTAAAACGCCCGCTACCTCAGATGGCAGACACAGATGTCGACACGGATACCGACTCCAGTGTCGACGACGAGACAAATGTACCCTCCAATAGGTCCACCCATTACATGATTGAGGCAATGAAAAATGTATTACACATTTCTGATAGTACCCCAGGTACCACAAAAAAGGGTATTATGTTCGGTGAGAAAAAACTCCCAGTAGTTTTACCTGCATCTGAGGAATTAAATGAGGTGTGTGCGGAAGCCTGGACTTCCCCCGATAAGAAATTGATAATTTCTAAACGGTTTTTGGCAGCGTACCCTTTCCCGCCAGAGGATAGGTCACGTTGGGAAACATCCCCTAGGGTAGATAAAGCGCTTACACGTTTATCAAAACAGGTGGCACTACCGTCTCCGGATACGGCCGCCCTAAAGGATCCTGCCGATAGAAAGCAGGAAGCTACCCTAAAAGCTATATATACACACACGGGCATTATATTGCGATCAGCGATTGCATCAGCATGGATGTGCAGTGCTGCTGCTGCGTGGTCAGATTCCCTGTTGGATAATATTGATACCCTAGATAGGGACAATATTTTGCTGACAGAGCATATAAAAGACGCTGTCTTATACATGCGTGATGCACAGAGGGATATTTGCCGGCTGGCATCAAAAATAAGTGCAATGTCCATTGCCGCCAGAAGGGGGTTATGGACTCGGCAGTGGTCAGGTGATGCCGATTCAAAAAGGCACATGGAAGTTTTGCCTTATAAGGGGGTAGAACTGTTTGGGGATGGTCTCTCAGACCTCGTTGCTACGGCTGGGAAATCGACATTTTTGCCACAAGCTACCCCACAGCAAAAGAAAGCACCATATTATCAAGTACAGTCCTTTCGGCCCCAAAAACACAAGAGGGCTCGAGGCGCGTCCTTTCTGCCGAGAGGCAAAGGTAGAGGGAAAAAGCTGCAGCATACAGCCAGTTCCCAAGAGCAAAAGTCCTCCCCCGCGTCCGTTAAGTCCACAGCATGACGCTGGGGCTTCACAGGCGGACCCGGGTACGGTGGGGGGCTCGTCTCAGAAATTTCAGCACACAGTGGGCTCTCTCACAGGTGGATCCCTAGACCCTTCAAGTAGTATCTAAGGGGTACAGGCTGGAATTCGAGACGTCCCCCCCCCCCCCCGCCGTTTTCTAAAATCTGCCTTACCAGCAACTCCCTCTGCCAGGGAGGCAGTGTTGGTGGCTATCCAAAAACTGTATTCACAGCAAGTGATTGTCAAGGTACCCCTCCTTCAGCAAGGAAAGGGTTACTATTCCACAATGTTTGTGGTATCGAAACCGGACGGTTCGGTGAGACCCATCTTAAATTTAAAAACCTTGAACACTTATATCAAAAGGTTCAAGTTCAAGATGGAATCGCTCATGGCGGTTATTGCGAGCCTGGAAGAGGGGGATTATATGGTCTCCCTGGACATCAAGGATGCGTACCTACATGTCCCCGTTTACCCCCCTCACCAGGAGTACCTCAGATTTGTGGTACAGGACTGTCACTATCAGTTCCAGACGCTGCCGTTTGGGTTATCCACGGCACCGAGGGTCTTTACCAAGGTAATGGCCGAAATGATGATACTCCTTCGCAAGAAGGGAGTTTTAATTATCCCGTACTTGGACGATCTCCTGATAAAGGCGAGGTCCAAAGAACAGTTGGTAGTGGGGGTAGCACTTTCTCGGGAAGTGCTACAACAGCACGGCTGGATTCTCAATATTCCAAAGTCACAGCTGGTCCCGACGACACGTCTTCTGTTCCTGGGAATGATTCTGGACACAGACCAGAAAAAAGTGTTTCTTCCAGTGGAAAAAGCCGAGGAGTTGTCATGTCTAGTCAGACCTCCTAAAACCAGGACAGGTGTCGGTACATCAATGCACACGAGTCCTGGGAAAAATGGTTGCTTCGTACGAAGCAATTCCATTCGGAAGGTTCCACGCAAGGACTTTCCAGTGGGACCTGTTGGACAAATGGTCCGGGTCCCATCTCCAGATGCAACAGCGGATAACCCTGTCTGCAAGGACCAGGGTGTCGCTGCTGTGGTGGCTGCAGAGGGCTCATCTACTAGAGGGCCGCAGATTCGGATTACAGGACTGGTTCCTGGTGACCACGGATGCCAGCCTTCGGGGCTGGGGGGCAGTCACACAGGGAAGAAATTTCCAAGGACTGCGGTCAGATCAGGAGATTTCGCTTCACATAAATATTCTGGAGCTAAGGGCCATCTACAGTGCCCTAAGCCAAGCAAGGCCCCTGCTTCAGAACCAGTCGGTACTGATCCAATCAGACAACATCACGGCGGTCGCCCATGTAAACAGACAGGGCGGCACAAGAAGCAGGAGGGCAATGGCAGAAGCCACAAGGATTCTCCGATGGGCGGAGAATCATGTGTTAGCACTGACAGCAGTGTTCATTCTGGGAGTGGATAACTGGGAAGCAGACTTCCTCAGCAGGCACGACCTCCACCCGGGAGAATGGGGACTTCATCCAGAAGTCTTCCAAATGATTGTACACCGGTGGGAAAGACCACAGGTGGACATGATGGCGTCCCGCCTCAACAAAAAGCTAAAAAGATATTGCGCCAGGTCAAGGGACCCTCAGGCGATCGCTGTGGACGCTCTAGTAACACCGTGGGTGTACCAGTCTGTTTGTGTTTCCTCCTCTGCCTCTCATTCCCAAGGTACTGAGAATAATACGAAGGCGAGGAGTGAAAACTATACTCGTGGTTCCGGATTGGCCAAGAAGAGCTTGGTACCCGGAACTTCAAGAGATGCTTTCAGAGGACCCTTGGCCTCTGCCGCTCAGACAGGACCTGCTGCAGCAGGGGCCCTATCTGTTCCAAGACTTACCGCTGCTGCGTTTGACGTCATGGCGGTTGAACACCGGAACCTGAAGGAAAAGGGTATTCCGGAGGAAGTCATTCCTACCCTGATCAAAGCCAGGAAGGATGTCACCGCGAACCATTATCACCGCATTTGGCGAAAATATGTTGCGTGGTGTGAGGCCAGGAAGGCCCCAACGGAGAAATTTCAACTGGGTCGATTCCTGCATTTCCTGCAAACAGGGGTGACGTTGGGCCTCAAATTGGGATCCATTAAGGTCCAGATTTCGGCCCTGTCGATTTTCTTCCGGAAAGAACTGGCTTCCCTGCCTGAAGTTCAGACTTTTGTCAAGGGAGTACTGCATATTCAGCCTCCTTTTGTGGCACCTTGGGATCTCAATGTGGTTTTGGAGTTCCTGAAATCACATTGGTTTGAACCACTTAAGACTCTGGATTTGAAATATCTCACGTGGAAAGTGGTCATGCTGTTGGCCCTGGCTTCAGCCAGGCGTGTGTCAGAATTGGCGGCTTTGTCCTATAAAAGCCCTTATTTGATTTTCCATATGGATAGGGCAGAATTGAGGACTCGTCCTCAATTTCTCCCGAAGGTGGTATCCGCTTTTCACTTGAACCAACCTATTGTGGTGCCTGCGGCTACTGGGAACTTGGAGGATTCCAAGTTACTGGACGTAGTCAGGGCCCTGAAAATGTATGTTTCCAGGACGGCTGGAGTCGGGAAAACTGACTCGCTGTTTATCCTGTATGCACCCAACAAACTGGGTGCTCCTGCTTCTAAGCAGACTATTGCGCGCTGGATTTGTAGCACTATTCAGCTGGCGCATTCTGCGGTAGGACTACCGCAGCCTAAATCTGTAAAAGCCCATTCCACAAGGAAGGTGGGCTCTTCTTGGGCGGCTGCCCGAGGGGTCTCGGCTTTACAACTTTGCCGAGCTGCTACTTGGTCAGGGGCAAACACGTTTGCAAAATTCTACAAATTTGATACCCTGGCTGAGGAGGACCTGGAGTTCTCTCATTCGGTGTTGCAGAGTCGTCCGCACTCTCCCGCCCGTTCGGGAGCTTTGGTATAATCCCCATGGTCCTTACGGAGTTCCCAGCATCCACTAGGACGTCAGAGAAAATAAGAATTTACTCACCGGTAATTCTATTTCTCGTAGTCCGTAGTGGATGCTGGGCGCCCATCCCAAGTGCGGATTGTCTGCAATACTTGTAAATAGTTATTGTTATACAAATCGGGTTATTATTGCGAGCCATCTGTTCAGAGGCTCCTTTTGTTATCATACTGTTAACCGGGGTTTCCTATCACGAGTTATACGGTGTGATTGGTGTGGCTGGTATGAGTCTTACCCGGGATTCAAAATCCTTCCTTATTGTGTCAGCTCTTCCGGGCACAGTGTCCTAACTGAGGCTTGGAGGAGGGTCATAGGGGGAGGAGCCAGTGCACACCAGATAGTCCTAATTCTTTCTTTAGATGTGCCCAGTCTCCTGCGGAGCCGTCTATTCCCAAGGTCCTTACGGAGTTCCCAGCATCCACTACGGACTACGAGAAATAGAATTACCGGTGAGTAAATTCTTATTTTTACAATTTTTATAACCTGTACTGTGATTATAAGTGTAAGCATGGCATGGGGGGCATTTTAACCATGCTTCCTGTTCTTCCTGTTTGTGATTCCAGAACGTTCCTGTCCTACATCTCTACTCCACCGGAGGCGCAGGGGTGTTAGTGGGAATTTGGGATCATATTTCATATAGGACTGGCCACCTGTACTGCACTTGGCCAGATATACATATGCAGATGGCTCTTCTGTCGGTCCTTAGTCCGCTGCCTCCAAGGACCGACAGGAGAGCCATCTGCATATGTGGTCTGTGGAACCCGGGCTATCTAACGGACTTATGCACTGTCAGGATTGTTCCTTGCGAATAGTCTTACATCCAGCCGGTGATTGTTCACTTTGCAGCCTCTGAAGGATTCCCCACACTCGTTGTTACTATTACATTGCACTTGCGCTTTTTAAATGTTGATGTTGGAAATTGTGATATGTTTTTAATATATTAAACTGTGCTTCACCATATGGCATATTTTTCTCTTTAATTTCCTTACATGCACATGAGGAATATATCCACATACGCAAACGTGGAGGAGAAAAAAGTGGTGAACGTATTCAGTTTTATTTTTTTCTCTAACGTCCTAGTGGATGCTGGGAACTCCGTAAGGACCGTGGGGAATAGACGGGCTCCGCAGGAGACTGGGCACTCTAAAGAAAGATTAGGTGCTATCTGGTGTGCACTGGCTCCTCCCTCTATGCCCCTCCTCCAGACCTCAGTTAGAATCTGTGCCCGGCCAGAGCTGTGTGCTCCTAGTGGGCTCTCCTGAGCTTACTAGTAAAGAAAGTATTTTGTTAGGTTTTTTTATGTTCAGAGAGCTTCTGCTGGCAACAGACTCTCTGCTACGTGGGACTGAGGGGAGAGAAGCAAACCTACTCACTGAAGCTAGGTTGCGCTTCTTAGGCTACTGGACACCATTAGCTCCAGAGGGTTCGAACACAGGTACCTGACCTTGATCGTCCGTTCCCGGAGCCGCGCTGCCGTCCCCCTCGCAGAGCCAGAAGACAGCAGAAGCAAGAAGACATCGAGACCGGCGGCAGAAGACTCCTGTCTTCACTTAAGGTAGCGCACAGCACTGCAGCTGTGCGCCATTGCTCCCACAGCACACCGCAAACTCCGGTCACTGTAGGGTGCAGGGCGCACTGGGCAGCAATTTAATACCTTTTTTTGGCAAAAGAATAGACATATATAGTCAGGGACTGTATATATGTTCGAGTCCCCGCCATTTTTACACATAGAAAGCGGGACAGAAGCCCGCCGCTGAGGGGGCGGGGCCTTCGTCCTCAGCACTAACCAGCGCCATTTTCTCTTCACAGCTCCGCTGGAAGCAGTTGCCCAGGCTCTCCCCTGCAGTATCCAGGTACAGAAAGGGAAAAAGAAGGGGGGCATATAAATTTAGGCGCAAAAGATATAAAATATCAGCAGCTATTGGGTAATCACTATTATAGTGTAAATCCCTGGGTGATATAGCGCTGTGGTGTGTGCTGGCATACTCTCTCTCTGTCTCCCCAAAGACCTTGTTGGGGTCCTGTCCTCAGTCAGAGCATTCCCGGTGTGTGTGCAGTGTGTCGGTACATCTGTGTCGACATGTTTGAGGAGGGTTATGTGGAGGCGGAGCAAGTGCAAATAAATGTGGTGTCGGGGCCGACACCTGATTGGATGGATATGTGGAAGGTCTTAAATGATAATGTAAGCTCCTTACATAGAAGGTTTGATAACGCTGCAGCCTTGGGACAGCCGGGGTCTCAACCCGTGCCTGACCAGGCGACTCAGAGGCCGTCAGGGTCTCGTAAACGCCCACTATCTCAGATGGTTGACACTGATGCCGACACTGGGTCCGACACCAGTGTCGACGATTATTAGGCACATTTACAGCCTAGGATGACCAAGGCCATCCGCTACATGATTATTGCAATGAAGGAGGTATTGCATATTTCAGAGGATAACCCTGTCCCTAACAAGAGGGTGTATATGTTTGGGGAGAAAAAACGGGCAGTGACTTCCCCCCTTCACATGAATTAAATGAATTATGTGAAGAAGCGTGGAGTTCCCCTGATAAGAAAGTAGTGATTTCCAAAAAGCTACTTATGGCGTACCCTTTCCCGCCAACGGACAGGTTACGTTGGTAATCCTCCCCTAGGGTAGACAAGGCGCTGATACGCTTATCTAAGAAGGTGGCCCTGCCGTCTCAGGATACGGCCGCCCTAAAGGATCCTGCGGATAGGAAGCAGGAAGCTATCCTGAAGTCCGTTTATACACATTCTGGTACTCTACTGAGACCTGCTATTGCTTCGGCCTGGATGTGTAGCGCTGTGGCAGCATGGACAGATACTCTGTCAGAGGAGATAGATACCCTGGACAGGGACACTGTTTTGCTAACCCTGGGCCGTATAAAAGACGCCGTCTTATATATGCGGGATGCCCAGAGGGACATTTGCCTGCTGGGCTCTAGAATAAATGCAATGTCCATTTCTGCCAGAAGGGTCTTATGGACTCGGCAATGGACAGGAGATGCCGATTCTAAAAAACACATGGAGGTTTTGCCTTATAAGGGTGAGGAATTATTTGGGGACTGTCTCTCAGACCTCGTGTCCACAGCGACAGCTGGAAAGTCGACTTTCTTGCCTCATGTTTCCTCACAGCCTAAGAAAGCACCGTATTACCAAATGCAGTCCTTTCGTTCTCAAAAAAACAAATAGGTCAGAGGCGCATCCTTTCTTGCCAGAGGCAGGGGTAGAGGAAAGAAGCTGCACCATGCAGCTAGTTCCCAGGAACAAAAGTCCTCCCTGGCTTCCACTAAGTCCACCGCATGACGCTGGGGCTCCACAGGCGGAGCCAGGAGTGGTGGGGGCACGTCTCCGAAATTTCAGCAACCAGTGGGTTCGCTCGCAGGTGGATCCTTGGGCTATACAAATTGTATCTCAGGGATACTAGCTGGAATTCGAAGTGACCCCCCCTCACCGTTACCTCAAATCAGCCTTGCCAGCTTCCCCCATAGAAAGGGAGGTAGTGCTGGCGGCAATTCACAAGCTATACCTCCAGCAGGTGATAGTAAAGGTTCCCCTCCTTCAGCAGGAAAGGGGTTACTATTCCACAATGTTTGTGGTACCGAAACTGGACGGTTCGGTAACACCCATTCTGAATTTAAAATCCCTGAACCCTTATCTGAAGAAGTTCAAGTTCAAAATGGAATCGCTCAGAGCGGTCATTGCAAGCCTGGAAGAAGGGGATTTTATGGTATCTTTGGACATCAAGGATGCTTACTTGCATGTACCCATTTATCCACCTCATCAGGAGTACCTCAGGTTTGTGGTACAGGACTGTCATTACTAATTGCAGACGTTGCCGTTTGGCCTATCCACGGCACCGAGAATATTTACCAAGGTAATGGCGGAAATGATGGTACTCCTTCGGAAGCAAGGAGTTACAATTATCCCATACTTGGACGATCTCCTCATAAAAGCGAGGTCCAGGGAGCAGTTGTTGATCAGCGTAGCACACTCTCAGGAAGTGTTGCGACAGCACGGCTGGATTCTGAATATTCCAAAGTCACAGCTGATTCCTACGACCTTCCTGGGCATGGTTCTGGACACTGAACAGAAGAAGGTGTTTCTCCCGGAGGAGAAGGCTCAGGAGCTCGTGACTTTTGTCAGGGACCTTCTAAAACCAAAACGGGTATCGGTGCATCACTGCACGCGAGTCCTGGGAAAGATGGTGGCGTCATACGAAGCCATTCCCTTCGGCAGGTTCCATGCGAGGATCTTTCAGTGGGATCTGCTGGACAAGTGGTCCGGATCGCATCTTCTGATGCATCGGCTTATCACACTGTCCCCCAGGGCCAGGGTGTCTCTTCTATGGTGGCTGCAAAGTGCCCACCTTCTTGAGGGCCGCAGGTTCGGCATACAGGACTGGGTCCTGGTGACCACGGATGCAAGCCTCCGCGGATGGGGGGCAGTCACTCAGGGAAGAAACTTCCAAGGGCTGTGGTCAAGTCAGGAGACTTGTCTACACATAAATATACTGGAACTAAGGGCCATATACAACGCCCTGAGTCGAGCAGAGTCCCTGCTTCAAGACCGACCAGTGATGGTTCAGTCAGACAACATCACGGCGGTCGCCCATGTAAACCGCCAGGGCGGCACAAGAAGCAGGGTGGCAATGGGGGAAGCCACAAAGATTCTTCGTTGGGCGGAGAATCACTTGCAAGCACTGTCAGCAGTGTTCATTCCGGGAGTGGACAACTGGGAAGCAGACTTCCTCAGCAGACACGACCTCCACTCGGGAGAGTGGGGACTTCCTCAAGAAGTCTTCACGCAGATTGCAAAGCGATGGGAACTGCCACAGGTGGACATGATGGCGTCCCACCTCAACAAAAAGCTAAAAAGATATTGCGCCAGGTCAAGGGACCCTCAGGCGATGGCTGTGGACGCACTAGTAACACCGTGGGTGTTCCAGTCTGTCTATGTTTCCTCCTCCTTCCTCTCATACCCAAGATACTGAGAATAGTAAGAAAAAGAGGTGTGAGGACAATACTCATTGTTCCGGATTGGCCAAGAAGGACTTGGTACCCAGAACTACAAGAGATGATCACAGAGGACCCATGGCCTCTGCCTCTCAGACAGGACCTGTTGCAACAGGGGCCCTGTCTGTTCCAAGACTTACCGCGGCTGCGTTTGACGGCATGGCGGTTGAACGCCGGATCCTAACAGAAAAGGGCATTCCGGATGAAGTTATTCCTACGCTGATAAAGGCTAGGAAGGACGTGACAGCAAAACATTATCACCGTATATGGTGAAAATATGTTGCTTGGTGTGAGGCCAGGAAGGCCCCTACAGAGGAATTCCAGCTGGGTCGATTCCTGCACTTCCTACAGTCAGGGGGGACTATGGGCCTAAAATTGGGGTCCATAAAGGTCCAGATTTCGTCCCTTTCCATTTTCGTTCAAAAAGAACTGGCTTCACTGCCTGAGGTTCAGACGTTTGTTAAGGGAGTGCTGCATATTCAGCCCCCTTTTGTGCCACCAGTGGCACCTTGGGACCTTAACGTGGTGTTGGGTTTCCTGAAATCCCACTGGTTTGAACCACTTAAGACTGTGGAGTTAAAGTATCTCACGTGGAAAGTGATCATGCTGTTAGCCTTAGCTTCGGCTAGGCGGGTGTCAGAATTGGCGGCTTTGTCGTGTAAAAGCACCTATCTGGTTTTCCATATGGACAGGGCAGAATTGCGGACTCGTCCGCAATTTCTGCCAAAAGTGGTGTCATTGTTTCATTTGAACCAACCTATTGTGGTGCCTGCGGCTACTCGGGACTTGGAGGACTCCCAAGTTGCTGGACGTAGTCCGGGCTTTGAAAATTTATGTAACCAGAACGGCTGGAGTCAGGAAGAATGATTCGCTGTTTATCCTGTATGCACACAATAAGCTGGGTGCTCCTGCTTCAAAGCAAACTATTGCTCGCTGGATCTGTAGCACGATTCAGCAGGCTCATTCTGTGGCTGGATTGCCGCATCCAAAATCAGTGAAAGCCCATTCCACAAGGAAGGTGGGCTCTTCTTGGGCGGCTGCCCGAGGGGTCTCTGCTTTACAGCTTTGCCGAGCTGCTACTTGGTCGGGTTCAAACACCTTTGCTAAGTTCTACAAGTTTGATACCCTGGCTGAGGAGGACCTTGTGTTTGCCCATTCGGTGCTGCAGAGTCATCCGCGCACTCCCGCCCGTTTGGGAGCATTGGTATAATCCCCATGGTCCTTACGGAGTTCCCAGCATCCACTAGGACGTTAGAGAAAATAAGAATTTACTCACCGGTAATTCTATTTCTCGTAGTCCGTAGTGGATGCTGGGCGCCCGTCCCAAGTGCGGACTTTCTGCAATACGTGTATATAGTTATTGCTTAATAAAGGGTTATTGTTATGAGCCATCCGTTGAGTGATGCTCAGTTGTTCATACTGTTAACTGGGTAAGGTTATCACAAGTTGTACGGTGTGATTGGTATGAGTCTTACCCTGGATTCCAAAATCCTTTCCTTGTAATGTCAGCTCTTCCGGGCACCGTTTCCCTAACTGAGGTCTGGAGGAGGGGCATAGAGGGAGGAGCCAGTGCACACCAGATAGTACCTAATCTTTCTTTATAGTGCCCAGTCTCCTGCGGAGCCCGTCTATTCCCCATGGTCCTTACGGAGTTCCCAGCATCCACTACGGACTACGAGAAATAGAATTACCGGTGAGTAAATTCTTATTATCACACTCTCTTAGCGCATTGTGATCTATTTTCTGTCACTTCTGTTCTATAATCCTCCACGGGCTATGCTAACAGATGTCATGGCTGGATTGCAATCAGAATTGGCCGCCGCTTGACAAGAGCGGGAAGCGGCAAGATCTGAGTCTCGGCTGAGACCGCCAGAACTACCGGAGGCGTCTCAGCCTTGCCAAAAGTCCAAATCCATTTTGGGTAGAAGGGATATATTTCATTTGTTTTATAATTTACCAGTTTCTGCTATGTTGCATTCTGACTATTCTATGCCAGACCTCACTGCGCAAGATGAGGGTGAGGAGGGTGAAGTAGACCAGCAGTCAGATAGTGAAGATTTTGACAGCCCAGGCATTGATAATCTTATCAGAGCGGTGCGTCAGTCTCTGAAGTTTACGGAAACTGAGGAGCCTCTGACAAATGATGAAGTTGTCTTTACTAAACTAAAGAGATCTCCAATGTGTTTTCCTGTTTCGGAATCTCTTAATAAGATGTTAGTAGAAACACGAATGAATCCAGATTAACTGTTTTCTATACCTCGCAGATTTAAGTCTAGTTACCCGTTTCCAGAGTCTGTGACATGTACATGGGAGAATCCGCCAATGGTGGATTCGTCTGTGTCAAAACTTGCAAAGAAATTAACCATACCAGTACCAACAGCTACTACGCTTAAAGACCCTTCAGACCGTAAAATAGAAACTATGCTAAAGTCCATGTATATAGCAGCAGGAGTGTTGTTTGGACCTGGGTTGGTTGGCATTTGGGTCACTAAGGCGCTAATTGCATGGATAACAGAACTCACGTCTGCCCTACATGACGATCACCTTATACTTCTTGCTGATCAAATTTGCGAAGCTGCTGAGTATCTATGTACAGCTTCTACTGACGTCTGTCAGCTCACTTCTCACATTTCATCGTCGCTAGTTACAGTATGATGAGCACTGTGGCTGCGTTCTTGGCAAGCGGAGGCAGAGGTCAAAAGAGGTATAGAGGCGTTACCTTACGGTGGTGAGAAGTTGTTTGGTCCTGAATTGGACAAATGGATTTCTGAGGCCACGGGAGGAAAATCTGTTTTCCTACCATTGCCTCCAACGGTACCTAGACGGAAATACTCTGGCCCGGCGTTCAAATCCTTTAGACCTCAGCCCTTTCTAGGCCGTGGTAGAGGAACAGCCACACCTGGTAGACGAGGTCGAGGACGTGGTTTCCAACAAACCAACACCAGTTGTCAGGACGCTAAGGTCACCGACAAGCCAGTGGCATGACAGGCTCCCAGCCCATCTCGGATCTCCAATTGTGGGAGCACGCCTTCGGACGTTCCATTTGGCATGGTTTCAGACATCCACAGATGGGTGGATCCGCAATTTAGTGTTAAAATGTTACAAAATAGAGTTCGACTGTCTCCCGCCACTGTGGTTTTTCAAAACAGGACTGCCTCTGTCAGACGACAAGAGGGCGGTTCTGCAAATTGCCATTCAGTCCCTGCTGGATTCAGCCGTTTTGATTCCGGTCCCTGTACAACAAGGTCAGGGTTATTATTCCAGTCTGTTTGTGGTACCAAAGCCAGATGGCTCCGTCAGGCCAATATTGAACCTAAAGGGTCTCAATCAGTATGTCACTTACTACAGATTCAATATGGATTCTCTGCGGTCAGTAATTGCAGGTTTAGAGCCACAGGAATTCATGATTGCGCTAGATCTCAAGGATGCGTACTTACACATTCCGATTTGGCCACCTCATCAGAGGTTCTTGCGTTTTGCGATACGGCAGAACCATTACCAGTTTCAGGCTCTACCGTTTGGCCTCTCGTCAGCGCCTCGGGTATTCACCAAAGTGATGTCTGTGATGATAGCTCCTCTCAGATCCCTGGGAGTGATAATAGTTCCGTACTTGGACGATCTGCTCATCAAAGCTCCGTCTCAACAGATGCTCCTCCAACATGCGTTGCTAACGTACAATGTACTAGTTCAGCACGGTTGGATTGTCAACTTCAAGAAATCACATCTAATTCCGTCTCAACAACTTCGATTCCTAGGTATGATTCTCGATACAGTAAATCAAAGAATTTACCTACCAGAACAGAAAGTACAGATTATTCGTCATCTGGTACAATTAGTGCTCAAGCCACGCACAGTCTCTGTACATTTGTGCATTCGCCTCTTAGGCACAATGGTGGCGGCTTTTGAAGCGCTTCAGTTCGGAAGATTTCACTTGGGTCCTTTTCAACTGGATGTGCCCGCACAGTGGTCGGGCTCGCATCTGCAGATTCACCACAGGGTGAGGTTGTTGCCACGGGCCAGGGTATCTACTCTGGTGGCTCAAAGTACACAATCTAACCGCAGGGAAACGGTTCGGCGCCTGGAATTGGATAATTCTAACGACTGACGCGAGTCTGAGGTTGGGGAGCTGTAGTTCAAAATTTGTCAGCTCCAGGGTCTCTGGGCGGATCACGAAAGATTGCTGTCTATAAATGTCCTGGAACTCCGGGCAATTTACAATGCGCTACGACAAGCAGTGCACATGCTTCGGTCTCAGACTGTCCAGGTGCAGTCAGACAACGCGACGGCGGTCGCGTACATCAACAAACAAGGAGGAACGAGAAGCCGCATGGCAATGTGGGAAGTAGCTCGAATCCTCAATTGGGCCGAGCATCACCAAGTGATATTATCGGCAGTGTTCATTCCGGGAGTGGACAACTGGGAGGTGGATTATCTCAGCCGTCGGGATTTTCATCCAGGAGAATGGGCATTAAATCCAGAAGTGTTTCACATGTTGGTCCAGAGGTGAGGTTACCCTCAAGTGGACCTGATGGCATCTTGCCACAATCACTAAACGCCCCAGTATGTGTCCAGAACGCGAGATCCAAAGGCGGTGGATGATCTCACAATCGCGTGGCCGTACAGTCTCGTGTATCTGTTTCCACTGTTTCTGCTACTCCCTCTGTTGCTAAAACGGATCAAACGAGAGTTCGCCACAGTCATACTAGTGGCGCCTCATTGGCCTAGGAGAGCTTGGTTCTCGGATCTCCGCGGACTACTCGCAGACTATCCTTGGCCACTCCCACTTCGTCCGGACCTGTTACAACAGGGTCCGTTCCTTTACCCCGATTTACCGCGGCTGCATTTGACGGGGTGGCTGTTGAGACCGCCCTCTTAAGAGAGGGCATTCCAGAATTGGTTATACCAACCATGTTACGAGCTAAGAAGCCAGTTACGGCAGCTCATTATTACAGAATTTGGCGTGTCTATATAGCTTGGTGTGAAGCTCGGAAGTTTCCGACATTTTTCAAGTTATCCCGTGTTTTGATATTTCTACAGACTGGGTTAGATGGAGGACTGCGTTTATCTACATTAAAGGTGCAGGTGTCTGCTTTGTCCATTTATTTTCAAAGACGATTGGCTCTATTGCCGTCTGTGTACACCTTTCTGCAAGGTGTCCTCAGAGTACAGCCTCCATTCATTCCACCTACAGCGCCATGGGACTTGAATCTGGTTTTAGATTTCTTGAAGTCTTCATATTTTGAACCCTTACAACAAGTGGATATTAAGTTTCTCACTTGGAAAACAATTTTTCTCCTAGCCTTGGCTTCAGCAAGGCGTGTTTCAGATTTGGGTGCCTTGTTATGCAAGCCACCGTATTTGGTGTTTCATGATGACAGAGCGGAACTTCGGACGAATCCTGCTTTCTTACCAAAGGTAGTGTCATTTTTTCACATCAATAAACCAATAGTAGTTCCTGTGTTTAACCGAAGATTCTGGAACTTTGAATGTGGTACGCGCATTACGCGTTTATGTATCCCGAACGTCTACAGTTCGTAAGACGGATACGTTGTTTGTTCTCTGATGCTGCAAAGATGGGTTGGCCAGCTTCTAAGCAGACCTTATCCAGATGGATAAAACTGACCATACGTCAGGCTTACCTTCATGCTAGGTTACAGCCGCCTACATCGGTAACAGCTCATTGCACACGTTCTGTGGGAACTTCATGGGCAGCTGGTCATGGGGCTTCTACGACGCAGCTTTGCTGGGCGGCTACATGGTCATCAGTGTACATGTTTGTGCGCTTTTACAAGTTTGATACGTTTGCGGCATCAGCATCTAGCTTTGGCCGCCTAGTGTTACAGGTGCCAAACAGCTCTCCCGCACACGGGGGAAGCTTTGGTACGTCCCAAGAGTACTCCAGTGACCCCTATTGGATGAAAAAGAAAATAGGATTTTGGTACTTACCAGGTAAATCCTTTTCTTTGAATCCATAGGGGGCACTGGACGCCCACCCAGAGCAGTTTTACCTGGTTTGTGGTAAGTTCAGGGGATCTTATGGTAACACACACTCTCTCTCACCGACTGGTTCAAATTATCAAGTTCTATCGGTTATGGTGTCAACTGTTTAGTTGTCAGTAACGTTGTGTCAACTTTATTGTTGTCCGTTATGTTATATGTAATTCTCCATTGTCAACCTCTCTCTAGCTCCTGTTCGGCTCGGTAAAAAACACAGAGGTACTCTGGGATATGGAGGGGTGGAGAGTTCTAAATTTAAATATTCAGTGCCCTGTTCCCGCTGAAGCCGTCCATATCCCAAGAGTACTCCAGTGCCCCCTATGGATTCAAAGAAAAGGATTTACCTGGTAAGTACCAAAATCCTATTATTATTTTTTTTTTTTTTTTTTTTTTCTTTCAGTGTCAGAAATGTTCTGCAAATTTTACTGACAGTCTGAGAATTCCCTTTTATGTGAGGATTGTGAGTCGGAGCCATCTGCTCAGCCCTCATCACAGCCGCAGAGTACCCATGTTTGGTCAACACAGCTTACAGAGGTTATGTCAGTTAACTAGGGAACTGAGGGCTACTCGGGAAGATAGAGGCGGCCCGATTCCAACAGTTTGTCCCGATGCCAGAGCTGGAACCAGCATGGGCTTGGTCCCTGGCAAAGTTAGTGGAAGGGCTCTGAAGGGCGGTACTCCTTTCCCAGGCCCTGTCCTTAACTTCCCCTCCACAGGTTTCAAAAAAGAATTTCCTAGCCTCAGTGTTAAATGACTCTGACGATGATATGCCTCTAGTGGTGGGGGCGGTGGTAGATGTACATGATACTGATGACGATCAGGCTTATGAGGACTCTGAACCAGTGGCTCAGGGTATAGAGGTGCTTATTGAAGCTATTCGCTCAGTCTTGCAGGTAGAGGAGATGGATCAGGATACCTTGCATCCTTCAAGGTTTGGCACCAACCAAACGCTGCCGGTGACCTTTCCAGTTTCGGAGAAGCTGGATGCGCTCATAACGGCAGCCTGGAAACATCCAGATGCAAAATTTCAGGTATTAAAGAAACTTTTGTCTTCCTATCCTTTTCCAGCAGATAGCTGGAAACGCTATGAGACCTCCCCGATTGTGGATACTTCGGTGTCTCGGCTGTCCAAGAAAACTGTTCTGCCAGTTCCTGGAGCGACTTCGCTGAAAGAAGCGTCTGATAGGAAGTTGGAAACCACCTTGAAGACCATTTACTCAGCGGCGGGGGTTTTACATCACCCGGCACAGGTAGGTTGTTGGGTCAACAAGGCTATGGAAGCTTGGGTGGAACAATTGTCCTCCGGACTCTGGGAGGATTTGCCTTTGGATCAGCTGATATTGTTGGTGGAACACATTCGCGAATCAGCCCTTTATCTTTGCGAGGCTTCCAAGGATGTCTGTATCCTCGGTGCTAGGATTTCTGCTTTGGCAATTTCGGCCCGCAGAGCTCTGGCTGCGGCAGTGGCAGGCGGATGCTGAATCCAAGAGGTCAGCAGAAGCATTGCCCTTTAAGGGAGAGTTCCTATTCGGTAAGGATTTGGATGCCTGGATTTTTCAGGCCACTGGAGGCAAGTCCACTTATCTTCCCTCTGCTGCTCCAGCCCCTTGGAGGCCCTATACGGATCCGTCTTTTCGTGCCCCTTCCAGGTTTCGAGGCCAGAGGCGGAGCTTCAGTCTCCCATGGCCATAGAGGTAGAGATTCCACAGCCTCCGCCCAGTCAGAGGTTAAGTCCTCCACCACTCCAAACACATGACGGGGCTTCTTTCCCTCCTGGGGGACCACAGGGTGGGAGCTCGTCTGGGATTACAGAGATGCCTGGGTACAGTCCTGTCTAGATGCTTTGGTCAGGGATCTCATCATTTGCAGATACAAGCTTGATTTTTAATCTTTACCGCCTCAGCGTTTCTTCACCACGAGTTTACCAGTTTCCGACGACAGAAGAGTTGCCTTGCAGGCAGCGGTCCAAAAGCTTATATCCGCAGAGGTACTGATCCCTGTTCCCTCTCATCATCGGATACAGGGCTATTACTCAAGCCTGTTTCTCATACCGAAGCCGGACGGCTCGGTCAGACCAATTCTGAACTTGAAGGATCTCAATCCGTGTTTGAGGGTATTCAAGTTCAAGATGGAGTCCCTTCAGTCTGTTATTACTGGTTTGGAGCAAAACAAGTTTCTGGCGTCCTTGGGACATCAAGGATGCATACTTACATGTTCCCATTTGGATTCTCATCAGGCTTTTCTCTGGTTCGCGATAAGGATGCTAATTTCCAGTTCCAGGCCCTTCCTTTCGGTCTCTCTTCTGCTCCCAGAGTGTTCACAAAGGTCATGGCGGTCATGATGGCCCTGCTTCGGAAGCAGGGTGTTACGACTGTTCCCTATCTGGACGATCTGCTACTGAAGGCACAATCTGCAGACCTGTTGCTTCAGAATATCCGGATAACCCAGGACCTTCTGATTCGGCACAAGTGGATCCTGAACTTCCCGAAGTCTCACTTATGCCCCTCATAACTGTTGCTGTTCTTGGGGATGATTCCCGACACGGTCCATCAGAAAGGTTTTTCCTCCTCAGGACAAGATCCTCTTCAGACGTTGGTGAGGTCGGTACTTCGACACCATCGGGTATCGGAGTATCTGTGCATTCGCCTTCTGGGGAAGATGGTAGCGGCGTTCGAAGCTCTTCCATATGGACGCTTCCACTCTCGACCTTTCCACCAGTGTCTTCTACATCAGTGGTTAGGGTCTCATCTATTTCTTCATCAGCGGGTGACACGGTCTCCAAAAGCACGGTTGTTGCTTATCTGGTGGCTCAATTCAACACATCTGTTGTATGGACGGCGTTTTGGCGTTTAGGATTGGACTCTGCTCACCGCAGATGCGAGGCTGGGGGGCAGTGACCCTCGAACATCGGTTTCAGGGGCGCAGGTCGATTTCACGAATCCGCTCTTCCCATAAACATACTCGGAGCTCGGTCCCAGAGCCGCGCCGCCGGCCCCCTTACAGAGCCAGAAGCAAGAAGAGGTCCGGAAAAATCGGCGGCAGAAGACATCAGTCTTCAACAAGGTAGCGCACTGCAGCTGTGCGCCATTGTTACTCAGGCACACTTCGGTCACTGAGGGTGCAGGGCGCTAGGGGGGAGCGCCCTGAGCAGCAATGTAAACACCTTGGCTGGCATAAATACACCACATATAACCCCCAGGGCTATATGGATGTATTTTAACCCCTGCCAGAACTCACCAAAAAGCGGGAGAAAAGGCCGCCGAGAAGGGGGCGGAGCCTATCTCCTCAGCACACGGGCGCCATTTTCCATCACAGCTCCGCTGGACGGACGTCTCCCTGATTCTCCCCTGCAGTCCTGCACTACAGAAAAGGGTAAAAAAGAGAGGGGGGCATTAATTTGGCGCAGTTTTAATACTAACAGCAGCTATAAAGGGAAAAGCACATTTTATAGTGGTATTCCTGTTCATATATAGCGCTCTGCTGTGTGCTGGCATACTCTCCCTCTGTCTCCCCAAAGGGCTAGTGGGGTCCTGTCCTCTATCAGAGCATTCCCTGTGTGTGTGCGGTGTGTCGGTACGATTGTGTCGACATGTTTGAGGAGGAAAATGAGATGGAGGCGGAGCAATTGCCTATTATAGAGTTGTCACCCCCTAGGGAGTCGACACCTGAGTGGATGAGCTTATGGAAGGAATTGCGTGACCGTGTCAGCTCTTTACGACAGACAGTTGACGACATGAGACAGCCGGCTACTCAGCTTGTGCCTGTCCAGGGGTCTCAAACGCCACCAGGGGCTTTAAAACGCCCGTTACCTCAAATGGCAGACACAGATACTGACTCCAGTGTCGATGATGAGACACACGTGACTTCCACTAGGGCCACACGTTACATGATTGAAGCAATGAAAAATGTATTGCATATCTCTGATAATACAAGTACCACTAAAAAGGGTATTATGTTTGGTGAGAAAAAACTGCCTGTAGTTTTTCCTGTATCCGAGGAATTAAATGAAGTGTGTGATGAGGCGTGGGTTTCCCCCGATAAACTGATAATTCCTAAAAGGTTATTGGCATCGTACCCTTTCCCGCCAGAGGATAGGGCACGTTGGGAAACACCCCCTAGGGTGGATAAAGCGCTCACACGCTTGTCTAAACAGGTAGCACTACCCTCTCCTGATACGGCCGCCCTAAAGGAACCTGCCGATAGAAAGCTGGAGAATATCCTAAAATGTATATACACTCACACGGGTGTTATACTGCGACCAGCAATCGCCTCAGCCTGGATGTGCAGTGCGGGCCTGGCGTGGTCTGATTCCCTGACTGAAAATATTGATACCCTAGATAGGGACAGTATATTACTGACTATAGAGCATTTGAAGGATGCATTTCTATATATGCGTGATGCACAGAGGGATATTTGCCGACTGGCATCAAGAGTTAGCGCGCCCTCCATTTCTGCAAGAAGAGGTTTATGGACGCGGCAGTGGTCAGGTGATGCGGATTCTAAAAGGCACATGGAAGTATTGCCTTATAAGGGGGGAGGAGTTATTTGGGGTAGGTCTATCAGACCTGGTAGCCACGGCAACTGCTGGAAAATCTACAATGCTCTAAGCCTAGCAAGACCTCTGCTTCAAGGTCAGCCGGTGCTGATCCAGTCAGACAACATCACGGCAGTCGCCCACGTAAACAGACAGGGCGGCACAAGAAGCAGGAGGGCAATGGCAGAAATTGCAAGGATTCTTCGCTGGGCGGAAAATCATGTGATAGCACTGTCAGCAGTGTTCATTCCGGGAGTGGACAACTGGGAAGCAGACTTCCTCAGCAGACACGACCTCCACCCGGGAGAGTGGGGACTTCACCCAGAAGTCTTCCACATGATTGTGAACCGTTGGGAAAAACCAAAGGTGGACATGATGGCGTCCCGCCTCAACAAAAAACTAGACGGGTATTGCGCCAGGTCAAGGGACCCTCAGGCAATAGCTGTGGACGCTCTGGTAACACCGTGGGTGTACCAGTCAGTGTATGTGTTCCCTCCTCTGCCTCTCATACCCAAGGTACTGAGAATCATAAGAAGGAGAGGAGTAAGGACTATACTCGTGGCTCCGGATTGGCCAAGAAGGACTTGGTACCCGGAACTTCAAGAGATGCTCACAGAGGACCCGTGGCCTCTACCTCTAAGAAAGGACCTGCTCCAGCAGGGACCCTGTCTGTTCCAAGACTTACCGCGGCTGCGTTTGACGGCATGGCGGTTAAACGCCGGATCCTGAAGGAAAAAGGCATTCCGGATGAAGTCATCCCTACCCTGATCAAAGCCAGGAAGGATGTAACCGTACAGCATTATCACCGTATTTGGCGTAAATATGTTGCGTGGTGCGAGGCCAGGAAGGCCCCTACAGAGGAATTTCAACTGGGTCGTTTCCTGCATTTCCTGCAAACAGGACTGTCTATGGGCCTAAAATTAGGGTCAATTAAGGTTCAAATTTCGGCCCTGTCGATTTTCTTCCAGAAAGAACTGGCTTCAGTTCCTGAAGTTCAGACGTTTGTCAAGGGGGTACTGCATATACAGCCTCCTTTTGTGCCTCCAGTGGCACCTTGGGATCTCAATGTAGTTTTGGGGTTCCTAAAATCACATTGGTTTGAACCACTCACCACTGTGGACTTAAAATATCTCACATGGAAAGTGGTAATGCTGTTGGCCCTGGCTTCAGCCAGGCGTGTCTCAGAATTGGCGGCTTTATCCTATAAAAGTCCTTACCTAATTTTTCATACGGACAGGGCAGAATTGAGGACTCGTCCTCAATTTCTCCCTAAGGTGGTTTCAGCGTTTCACTTGAACCAGCCTATTGTGGTACCTGCGGCTACTAGGGACTTGGAGGACTCCAAGTTGCTGGACGTAGTCAGGGCCCTGAAAATATGTTTCCAGGACGGCTGGAGTCAGAAAATCTGACTCGCTGTTTATCCTGTATGCACCCAACAAGCTGGGTGCTCCTGCTTCTAAGCAGACTATTGCTCGTTGGATTTGTAGTACAATTCAGCTTGCACATTCTGTGGCAGGCCTGCCACAGCCAAAATCTGTAAAAGCCCATTCCACAAGGAAGGGGGCTCATCTTGGGCGGCTGCCCGAGGGGTCTCGGCTTTACAACTTTGCCGAGCAGCTACTTGGTCAGGGGCAAACACGTTTGCTAAATTCTACAAATTTGATACCCTGGCTGAGGAGGACCTGGAGTTCTCTCATTCGGTGCTGCAGAGTCATCCGCACTCTCCCGCCCGTTTGGGAGCTTTGGTATAATCCCCATGGTCCTTATGGAGTTCCCAGCATCCACTAGGACGTCAGAAAATAAGAATTTACTTACCGATAATTCTATTTCTCGTAGTCCGTAGTGGATGCTGGGCGCCCATCCCAAGTGCGGATTGTCTGCAATACTTGTACATAGTTATTGTTACAAAAATCGGGTTATTATTGTTGTGAGCCATCTTTTCAGAGGCTCCTCTGTTATCATGCTGTTAACTGGGTTCAGATCACAGGTTGTACGGTGTGATTGGTGTGGCTGGTATGAGTCTTACCCGGGATTCAAAATCCTTCCTTATTGTGTACGCTCGTCCGGGCACAGTATCCTAACTGAGGCTTGGAGGAGGGTCATAGGGGGAGGAGCCAGTGCACACCAGGTAGTCCTAAAGCTTTACTTTTGTGCCCAGTCTCCTGCGGAGCCGCTATTCCCCATGGTCCTTACGGCGCTCCCAGCATCCACTACGGACTACGAGAAATAGAATTATCGGTAAGTAAATTCTTATTTTTTCTTTTTTTTTTCTTTCTAATAGGTTTCCAGGTTTGTTTAGTGTTATCCTGGTTTACATGGCTTCGTTAACCTCCTCTACTTTAACGTTTGTCTCCTCCAGCTCTCCTCGGGCACAGTTTTACGTAGACTGGCTTGGAGGGGGGACATAGTAGGGGAGGAGCTAGCCACTGTTTTAGAGTTTTAAAGTGCCAGCTCCCAGTTACTGCCTACTATATCCCCATTGTGACTGCTCTCCAGTGTCTCCTGTGGAATCTGATAAAGGGATTTATCGGTAAGTACCAAAATCCTGTTGTGTGTTTTTTTTTATTTATTTTTTTTTTATTATACTTCAGAAGCCTTTTATGTACAGGCATTTCATACAGGCCTTTATGCATGGTCATCTTGTTAATGAGATGTTGAGATTGTGGAAGCAAGCTTTAAACTAGGATATACAGAATCTTTAAATACATATAAACAAACCTGTCTGGATTGCGATCTCGGACTATCTTTATACCGTTGCATACCCAGTACTTTCTAAACTATGCAAGGCTAGGTAAATCCAAGGAACCACATGGCCAAGATGCTTAAAATTAACCTTATTTTTATTTTTTTTTCTCCCAGTTCCTGGGTACATCTATACACCTTTTCATATGCCTCTTAAAATCAACAGACCAACATAGCTCTAGCTTTTATCCACTCAGGTGACCCGCTTACTGGAATCTGGCCAATCTCATTTGTATAGAAGGCTCAAGTCCTAAGAGCTAAACCAACCCAGCACATGGTTTTTTTTTTTTTTTGGTTTTTTTTTGGTGAGGGGGTTTTACAAACCCCTGAAAAAATATATAAGACCCGGTAGAAGCCAAATAACTATGACTGCTTCTATGAATGGTGTGCGTGCTCCAGATATTAAGGGCTTCACATCGGTCACAATTTTTGTTTTTTATGTAAGCTTGGACTGCTAATTAACAGTTGTACTTTGAAACCGGTTTTCAGCATATTCTGAGATCTGATATTCGCCCATACAGTTTGCTCGTTTAGCAGAAGTGGAACACCATCATAGCTAGATACCCATGGGTTTTTTGCGGGGGGTGGGGGGACTGTTCCCTTTTTGATATAAGCAATTTTGAAGACTTCACTCTATACTGACTTTACCATGGTTGATTTCCTTTATCTGGCCGTGTGATTCATTTTGGAATGTGTTTTAGCCTAGCAAAGTGCACCGTTTGACCTATGGCAGAAACACAGCAAGGCTTATTACATGTAATAGTTTCTCAAGGGAAGTCTGCCATGAATAGGTATGAAGGCCTGGACTTTTGGCCCCTGGCTGGCTTGTTGGACAGTGTACCCATGAGTGACACGTATTAGTTCAGAGATCTATGATACTAATTTTTGCTCTTCTTGCAGAATTGGAATTACCATGTTCATCGTCCGTCGCATTGTAGACAACGCCTCCAGCTGCTTGAAATGTATGTCAAGTATTTTTGCTTGCTTTATTATACCTCATTTTAAAATGTCTTAAGTGTGTTTATGTGAATGCAAGCCCTCCGGGGGGGGGGAGAGGAGAGAGGGGTTTATCCATGCAATGTGCTGTCTGCAGGTATGTCCTGCTGGGTATACTGCAACAGAAGTGTAGAGAACTGCTGCACCCTAGGTAGCTGCAGTCTGGAAGTACGAAGGAGTGCTACTCTAATCCCAAAGTGATTGTACACTTTCTTGTTGTTTCCCATCAACTTCTGCGCTACCCCTATGTTCCCCTTAAAAGATCATAAGTAAAGTAGGAATGCAATAAGCAAGAGTAAATCTATGGGTCAAACGTAAGTAAAATTGTTTGCAAAACCAATGTAATGTCCATGTAGGACTGATGGGCAATTAGTAATATGTAATTGAGATTTAATTGCTTCTTAAATTATTCCTCTACTGCTAATCCTCACAGCCTAATGAATTATGGGTATTTTCTGAGTTCTGCAGGGTTAATGCTGGCCATGTGCTACAGCATCCCATCAGGTGTGGCCCATAATAGGCATCTCTAAAAATCAATAGGCTTGGTTTATTTTATTTTATATTTTTATTTTTTTGTGGTCTTGTGAAATGCAAATCCCTGGTAAATGCTCTGTGTAACGAGTCCGACCGTGAATTGGCCACTTGGATCTCTGGATCTTTGCTCTGGTTTGGACAAATAAAGCCATTGTGTTATCAATCCAGATTTCAGACAGTAGGCAAGTTAGTAGTCATGGGAGCTGTGAGTAAACCTGGTGCAATTCTAGTACAGTGATGAGTGGGTGCCGGCGTGTACGCTGTTTTCTTATGCGAAAGAGTACAGCATGCCAGAGAAGAATCTGCTATGATTCTGCTTGTGTCGAACACAATCTTCCTTTCAATATAATTTCACTGACAAATTGTAATTTTTAGTTTTTTGTTTTTTTTTACGGTTTAGATATCCAGAATGGACTGGACATGGACTGTAAGTATGAACATGGCAATTCATCAAACCTCTAATTCCCTTAGAGCAGACATGTACCATTTTAATTACCATCTGCTTTTAACAATCATTTTAATGTAGAGATAGCTATATCTATATTTTTACACTGCTGTGCGTGCACGTAGAAATGGCGGCCACTCATTTAGGATTACTGTTTTTGCTATATGCCCTTTTTTCATAGGTCCAGTACAGTTCTTATAAAAAGTCACCTTTTTGTAAGAGAAGCTGTCTTCTTCAATTTGGACTGAGTAATTTAGAAAACTACATACCAGACAAATTTATCCTGGCATAGAATAAGAATCTGTTATTTTTCTGAGTGTCACTAAAAGACCTCTCCAAAGGAAAAAATCACATTAAATATTTATCCCTTTTTAAGGCAATTCTATTAAGAGCCTAAAAAGAGAAATAAAAAACACCCATGAAGAATTCGTGACGAAACGCATTGGTGAATTGAACATCTGAAATCTTGTTTACGCACAAAGTACAAACCATTTTAACCACTTAACCGGCATGGTCAGATTTCATGCAACTGCGTCGTCCCACCCTGGCCCCGCCGGATATCCGTTCTGCAGATGGGCATAATATAATGTTAAAATATTTTAAATACTTTTTTCATCTTTATTAAAATTAAATTTTAAAAAACAATGTTAACGCTTTTGAAGGGAAAAATCGTCAGTTAAGGACTTAAGTCAGAAATGAATGACACGTGATAATTTTATTGTACCTTTTTAATAGTTACTATGCATTCCAATACATGATTTTATTATGCGCTCTGTATGCTTAATCATTCTCATAAGATATATGAACATCAAATAATCAATAAGGAGATTTCCTATTGGTATTATGAATTGAGCGCTACTATCCGTTTTGGCTAAGCGGCCCAGAATCAATTTGTAAATCGACTGATATTAAAGGATGACGTGTATAGGGTTCATAGGGCATAACGGGTATAAAAATTAAATTTATTAAATTAGTATGTCTGTTTATATTGTCTCTTGCTCATTGCACAATAAAATGTTTGTTTGCAGGGATGATTCCCATACACGGCAGCAGTCCACAAATGCGGCAGCAGGGATGCATATGGGAGGCGGACCCAAAGGTCGAAGCGGAGGTCACATGGGTTACTTAGGTGTGTGTTTCATTATTACTATGGGGTCTATTTACTAAGCCTTGGATGGAGATAAAGTCGCTGGGGATAAAGTACCAGCCGATCGGCTCCTAACTGCCATGTCACAGGATGTGTTTGAAAAATGACAATTAGGAGCTGATTGGCTGGTACTTTATCTCCAATCAGCTCCTAATTGTCATTTTTCAAACACATCCTGTGGCATGGCAGTTAGGAGCCGATTGGCTGGTACTTTATCTCCAGCGACTATCTACATCCAAGGCTTAGTAAATAGACCCCTATATCTCCTGTGTAATAAGTCTGTTCCTCACTCTAAATGGCAGTTTTGATTCTTTGTATTCTCTATAAATTGTACCAAGTAAGTTATTGAATGTTTCTCTTAAGTCCTAGAGGATGCTGGGGACTTCGTAAGGACCATAGGGTATAGACTGGCTCCGCAGGAGACATGGGCACCATAATGAACTTTTAGTATGGGTGTGCATTGGCTCCTCCCTCTTTGCCCCTCCTCCAGACCTCAGTTAGATTTTGTGCCCAGTGGAGATAGGGTGCATTACAGAGGAGCTCTCCAGAGTTTCTCTGAAAGAATTTTGTTAGGTTTTTTTATTTTCAGGGAGCACTGCTGGCAACAGGCTCCCTGCATCGTGGGACTGAGGAGAGAGAAGCAGACCTGCTTAACTGATAGGCTCTGCTTCTTAGGCTACTGGACACCATTAGCTCCAGATGGAGTCGGAACGCGGGTCTCCCCCGCCGTTCGTCCCAGAGCTGCGCCGCCATCCTCCTCGCAGAGCCAGAAGATAGAAGCCGAGGGAGTATAAGAAGAAAAGAAGACTTCAAGGCGGCAGAAGACTTCAGCTCTTCACTGAGGTAAGCGCGCAGCAGTAACGCTGCGCGCCATTGCTCCCACACACTACACACACGGAACAGGCACTGATGGGTGCAGGGCGCAGGGCGGGCGCCCTGGGCAGCAATAAGCCTCTGGATTGGCATATAAGGGTACATTAGGCTGCGGAGGCAGTAAATGCAGAGATCCCCCGCCATTTTTTGTATATTCAAGCGGGACCAAAGCCTGCCGCTGGAGGGGGCGGAACTTGATCCCTCAGCACTAACAGCGCCATTTTCTCCACATAATGCTGCAGAGAAGCTGGCTACCCGGACTCTCCCCTGCTGAACTTGGTGACAGAGGGCTGAAAAGAGAGAGAGGGGAGCATTTTTAAGGCGCAGTGAGTGTATACACATTTTTTATATATTAAAAGCGCTATCTGGGTTTTATTCCAGTGTCAGTTGGCGCTGGGTGTGTGCTGGCATACTCTCTCTCTGTCTCTCCAAAGGGCCTTGTTGGGGAATTGTCCCCTTATAGATATATCCCTGTGTGTGGGGGTGTCGGTATGTGCGTGTCGGCATGTCTGAAGCAGAAGGCTCGTCCAAGGAGGAGGTGGAGCAGATGAGTGGTGTCTCCGTCGGCAACACAGACTCATGATTGGATGGACATGTGGCATATGTTAAATGCAAGTGTGGCCTCATTACATAAGAGACTGGACAAAGCAGAGTCCAGGGAGAAAGCAGGGAGTCAATCCACGGATTGGACTGGGTCACAGGGCCCTTCTGGGTCTCAAAAACGTCCCCTATCCCAAATAGTAGACACTGCTACCGATTCCAGTGTCGACTACGATGATGCAAAATTGCACCCAAGGGTGGCAAAAAGTATTCAGTGTATGATTATTGCAATAAAAGATGTTTTGCATATCCCAGATGACCACTCTGTCCCGCATGTATAAGGAAAATAAACCTGAGGTAACCTTTTCCCCATCTCATGAGCTTAACGAGTTATTTGAATAGGCTTGGGAAACTCCAGATAAACTGCAGATTCCCAAAAGGGTTCTTATGGCGTATCCTTTCCCTGCACAGGACAGGGTACGTTGGGAATCCTCTCCCAGGGTGGACAAGGCTTTAACACACCTGTCCAAGAAGGTGGCGCTACAGTCTCTGGACACGGCTGCCCTCAAGGATCCTGCTGATCGCAGACAGGAGTCTACTTTAAAGTCTATTTATGCGCATACAGGTGCTTTGCTCAGACCGGCAATAGCATCGGCATGGTTATGTAGCGCAGTTGCACCATGGACAGATACCTTGTCAGCTGACCTTGATACCCTAGACAGGGATACCATTTTATTAACCTTAACCCACATTAAAGACGCAGTCTTATATGTGAGGGACGCGCTAAGGGACGTTGGGCTGCTGGGTTCCAGAGCCAATGCCATGGCTATTTCTGCGAGACTACCTCCTATGGACCCGCCAATGGACGGGTGATGCAGACTCGAAGAAGCATATGGAGGTATTACCTTACAAGGGTGAAGTGTTTGGGGAGGGGCTCGCGGACCTGGTTGCCACAGCTACCGCAGGCAAATCTACCTTCTTACCTTTTGTTCCCCAACAGCAAAAGAAAACTCCACAGTATCGGATGCAGTCCTTTTGGTCGTCCAGTAGAGGTCGGGGCTCCTCCTTCCTTGCCGGAGGTAAGGGTAGAGGAAAGAGAACACCTGCTTCGGCTAGTTCCCAGGAGCAGAAGTCCTCCCCGGCTTCTACAAAATCCACCGCATGACGCTGGGGCTCCCCTAAGGGAGTCCACACCAGTGGGGGCACGCCTTCGACTTTTCAGCCAGATCTGGATTCTTTCAGACGTGGATCCTTGGGCGATGGAAATTGTTTCCCAAGGCTACAAGCTGGAATTCGAAGAGGTGCCCCCTCGCCGATTTTTCAAGTCTGCCTTGCCAGCTTCACCCCCGGAGAGGGAAATAGGGTTAGCTGCCATTCAAAAGCTGTGTCAACAGCAAGTGGTGGTCAAGGTTCCCCTGGTCCAACAGAGAGGGTATTATTCAACCCTGTTTGTGGTCCCGAAGCCGGATGGTTCGGTCAGACCCATTTTAAATCTAAAATCCCTAAACCTGTACTTGAAAGTTCAAATTCAAGATGGAATCGCTCCGAGCTGTAATATCCAGCCTGGAAGGGGGGGATTTTATGGTGTCACTAGACATAAAGGATGCATACCTTTATGTCCCCATATACCCCCCTCATCAGGAGTACCTGAGATTCGCTGTACAGGACTGTCATTACCAGTTTCAGACATTGCCGTTTGGGCTTTCCACGGCCCCAGGGATTTTCACCAAAGTATTGGTGGAGATGATGGTGCTCCTGCGCAGGCAGGGAGTCACAATTATCCCGTACTTGGACGATCTCCTGATAAAGGCGAGATCGAAAGACCAATTTCTGAAGAGCGTGTCGCTCTCCCTGGAAGTGCTGCAACAGCACGGTTGGATCCTCAATCTGCCAAAGTCACAATTGGTTCCAACGACTCGGCTATCGTTCCTAGGCATGATTCTGGACGCGGAACAAAAGAGGGTTTTTCTCCCTTTGGAAAAAGCCCAGGATCTCCAGAACATGGCCAGAGACCTGCTAAAACCAAAAAGAGTGTCTGTTCATCAATGCACTTGAGTTCTGGGAAAAATGGTGGCAGCCTACGAGGCCATCCACTTCGGCAGGTTTCATGCGAGGACTTTTCAGTGGGACCTTCTGGACAAGTGGTCCGGGTGCCATCTACAAATACATCAGAAAATAACCCTGTCCCCCCAGAGCCAGGGTGTCTCTCCTGTGGTGGCTGCAGAGTGCTCACCTTCTAGAGGGTCGCAGGTTCGGCATTCAAGACTGGGTTCTGGTGACCATGGACGCGAGCCTCCGGGGGTGGGGAGCAGTCACACAAGGAAGAAATTTTCAGGGACTATGGTCAAGCCAGGAGGCGTGTCTACACATCAACATTCTAGAATTGAGGGTTATATACAACGGCCTACGACAAGCGGAGAATCTTCTTCGCGACCTACCGGTTCTGATTCAATCAGACAAAGTCACAGCCGTGGCTCATGTAAACCGCCAAGGCGGGACAAGGAGCAGAGTGGCAATGGCGGAAGCCACCAGGATTCTTTGCTGGGCGGAAAATCACGTAAGCGCTCTGTCAGCTGTCTTCATTCCGGGAGTGGACAACTGGGAAGCGGACTTCCTCAGAAGGCAAGATCTCCATCCGGGAGAGTGGGGACGTCATCAAGAAGTTTTTGCAGAGATAACAAGTCTTTGGGGTATTCCTCAAATAGATATGATGGCGTCACGCCTCAACAAGAAGCTTCGGAGGTATTGTGCCAGGTCACGGGACCCTCAGGCAGTAGCAGTAGACGCCCTAGTGACACCATGGGTGTTTCAGTCGGTCTATGTATTTCTTCCTCTTCCTCTCACCTCAAAAATATTGAGAATCATAAGACAAAGAAGAGTGCAGACAATACTCATTGTCCCAGATTGGCCTCGAAGGGCCTGGTACTCAGATCTTCAGGAAATGCTCACAGAAGATCCGTGGCCTCTTCCTCTCAGGGAGGACCTGTTACAGCAGGGGCCATATGTGTTACGTTTGACGGCATGGCGGTTGAACACCGAATCCTAGCTGGGAAAGGTATTCCGGAGGAAGTCATCCCTACTCTGATAAAGGCTAGGAAGGAGGTGACGGCAAAGCATTATCACCGGATCTGGAGGAAGTATGTATCTTGGTGTGTAGCCAAGAATGCTCCTACGGAAGATTTCCATCTGGGCCGGTTTCTCCACTTTCTACAGACAGGAGTTGATATGGGCCTGAAGTTGGGCTTCATTAAGGTACAGATTTTGGCCCTATCTATATTCTTTCAGAGGGAATTGGCTTCTCTCCCAGAAGTCCAGACGTTTGTGAAGGGAGTGCTGCACATCCAGCCCCCCTTTGTGCCCCCAGTGGGACCTTAACGTGGTGTTAAGTTTCCTGAAATCTCACTGGTTTGAACCTCTTCAAACAGTTGAATTTAAATTTCTCACGTGGAAGGTGGTCATGTTATTGACCTTGGCATCTGCAAGGCGGGTGTCCGAATTGGCGGCCTTGTCCCACAAGAGCCCCTATTTGATTTTCCATGTGGATAGAGCAGAGTTAAGGACGCGTCCTCAATTTTTGCCTAAGGTAGTTTCTTCATTTCGTATGAACCAACCTATTGTGGTGCCTGTGGATACGGGGGACTGGGAGGACTCCAAGTCCCTGGATGTAGTCAGGGCTTTAAAGATTTATGTAGCCAGGACGGCTAGGGTTAGGAAAACAGAGGCTCTGTTTGTCCTGTATGCAGCCAACAAAGTTGGCGCTCCTGCTTCTAAGCAGACTATTGCTTGCTGGATCTGTAACACGATTCAGCAGGCTCATTCTACGGCTGGATTGCCGTTACCAAATTCAGTAAAGGCCCATTCCACTAGGAAGGTGGGCTCTTCTTGGGCGGCTGCCCGAGGCGTGTCTGCATTTACAGCGGTCCCGAGCAGCTACTTGGTCAGGTTTAAACACTTTTGCTAAGTTCTACAAGTTTGATAACCTTGCTGATGAGGACCTAGCGTTTGCTCAGTTGGTGCTGCAGAGTCATCCGCACTCTCCCGCCCGGTTGGGAGCTTTGGTATAAACCCCATGGTCCTTACTGAGTCCCCAGCATCCTCTAGGACGTAAGAAAATAAGATTTTAAACCTACCGGTAAATCTTTTTCTCCTAGTCCCATAGAGGATGCTGGGCGCCCGTCCCAGTGCGGACTGTATCTGCAAGACTTGTATATAGTTGTTGCTTTCATAAGGGTTATGTTACAGTTGGAATCTGTCTTTGACTGATACTGTTTTTTGTTCATACTTTGAACTGGTTGCGTATATTCCAGGTTATATGGTATGATTGGTGTGGGCTGGTATGAATCTTGCCCTTAGATTAACAAAATCTTTTCCTCATATTGTCCATCTCCTCTGGGCACAGTTCTCTAGCTGAGATCTGGAGGAGGGGCATAGAGGGAGGAGCCAGTGCACACCCATACTAAAAGTTCTTTATGGTGCCCATGTCTCCTGCGGAGCCAGTCTATACCCCATGGTCCTTACGGAGTCCCCAGCATCCTCTACGGACTAGGAGAAAAAGATTTACCGGTAGTTTTAAAATCTTTTCTCAGGCAGCAAGGCTGGAGGACACTGGCGATGAGGTTGGCGCATAAACAGTAGCTTTAAATTCTAAGTTCCTCCCCCTGCAACCCCAGCATGCCAGTGTGGTTTAGGTGCACATTTTTTTATTTTTTCTTTTTGGGGGGGGGGGGGTACTTTGCAGTCAATGTTATAAGGTTTTGTTTGTTTTTTTGTGTGCTTTGTAGCTAGGTGTCTTTGTGCTGCACGAGTGGTCTTCACCTTACTGGATTACAGAGGGGTGCTGGGGGGACACACTCTCTGGTCCTAGTTGTGACTGCTTGGTACTGGCGATGCTGTGCACCCTTACCATGGCGGCGCCATCTACTCTGGTTTTCTTTTTAAGTAGTACTGGCATGCTGGTGTTGCAGGGGGGAGGAGGCTAGAATTTAAAGCTACAGTTAAAGTTCCAACTCCAGGCCCGACCTGCAATCCCATGGTCCAGTGTCCCCCATTCTGCTTAAGAGAAAAGGATTCAACAGTAAATGGCCAAAAATCCTTCCGCTCCCCTCCCCTGGTAGCGGTCACGTTATGCTCTTGTTTGTGCTGTTTGGATCAATAGATACCCTGGCCCATCAGAACAGCGGTCCCCATAGGCCTCAAGTTTAGTGTCATTTCATCCCACTTTAATTATTGTGCTCATCATGGATTCCAGTTCTCAACTTTATTCTATGTTTTATCTGTGTGGAGCAGAGGTCACTTTTTCTGCCGGTTGTAATGCGTGTTATATCTCATATTGGTTTCTTTTTAAATGTACAGGAACTGGACCAAGTCACATGAAAAAGGGAAAGGTAAGTCTATCCTTAGGTTAGTGTATGAGTGTTTCAGAGCTTAGCCCACAATTTAATTGACTACTAAGGGGGGTGTTCTATTAGCGTGTTAATTTTTAGCGCAGAAAAAAACAACCCGGGGTTTTCAGCTAATTTTGCCTGATGGTTTTATCAGGCTATCCAATTAGCCATGTGAGAACTTAGTTTATCGCGTGAAAATACAGGGTTACTATAAAAGAAGTAAACTATCAAAGTGGTGTGTGTGTGTGTGTGTGTGTGTGTGTGTGTGTGTGTGTGTTTGATTTTATTTAAAAATAAATAAAGTATTATTGATATAGTCTAAATACTTGTCGGTAAGTTTCTATGACTAAGTTACAAATGTTCTGTGTGAGCCCTTTGTCACACAACGGATATCAATGCGGTAATCCAATTTGTTCCAAAGACATTGGAGAATTCCTAGTCAACACCTCCTGTGATGCGTTGTTTCAGATCGCTTACACTTTCAGGAAGTGGAGGAATAAAGACTGGTGTATATATTTACTAAAATTACGGTATTTAGAAGTAGAGATGTTGCTCATAGCAACCAATTAGATTCTACTTATTTATATATAACACCTTCTAGAAGTTAATGGCTAGAATCTGGTTATGGGCAACATTTCCACTTCTAAAAACCTGCACTCAAGTAAATATATGTATGTGTGTATATGTGTGTGTATATGTGTATATATATATATATATATATATATATATATATATATATATATATATATATATATATATATATATATATATATATATATATATATATATATTCCATCTATCCCCACAAGTAAAAGTCACATGAGGGTTTATCTGAACTTTTTGGTGGCCAATGTGTCAGTGCCGTGTTCTAATCTGAGCAGCCAATCCAATGTCGTGGCAGATGCTGATCCAGATAATTTCGAACCTCCGTGTGCCCCAGTGAGGTGGAACCCCATCTTGGATGAAAATTTAAGTTGTGGCAGCAGTCACTCGCTAAAGCTTCCAAGATAGTATACCAGTCTGTTCTCTCATAAGAATATTCTGTACATACTTGTATGGGATAAAGCACAAAACACATTCACTTGCGGTGAATCCTGCATATACTCGACCATTTCTCTAAGGGTTAATTTAGACTGGATCGTGGCAGCAATCGCAGTCTGAAGCTCTTTGTGGAGTGCGCTCACACCCTGGGAGGCACAGTAAGATTCTAACAGCATCTCAGGGCTGCGATCGCCTCTGCCTGTTTGATAGGCAGATGTGGTCGCGGGGCAGGAGGGGGCGTGCCAACGGTGTTAGAACGCTATTGGCGGTGCGTGGTCCGGACCATTGCGGAGGTGGGACGTGGCAGCTGCGTGACTTCACGCGCAGCAGCTGGGACATGGTGTGTAGCAGCCTGCCAGCGCAGCTAGTCTATGCAAACAGGGACCTACTCGCCGGGTGTGAAAGCATTGCCACTGTGCAATGGTTTTGCACCCTTGTGGGGGGGAGGAGAGGGCCTGACATGTGGGGTGGACTAGCCCTGTGCTGGGCCTCTCCCCGCATGGCAGAGAAACTGATCGTAGATGTGCTAAATTTGGCACATCTACGATCAGATCTGAATTATCCCCTAAGTTTTAGTCATAGAAACTTGCAGACATGCGCCTTATTCCACACCAAAGCAGCACAGCGTTTCAAACTGACCATTTCAGAATTTAATGAAATTGAATATATTGATGACGTGTGTGTAGACCCCCAAATCTTAGGATTGCACGTGTACTAGTTTTAAAGTTGCATTCCTTTTTGAAAGCTGCCGTTTTTTTAACAAAATATTTGCTTTTAACTTTTTTTTTTTTTAAATTGCACTTACAGCTGACCTAATTGAGCTAGAGAGTTGGGCAAGGTCTAATTTTAAACCTCTTTATGGGCTTTCATGTGATCTATAACAACAGTGTGTTTCAATAAAAATAAAAAGATTTTAAAAATCAAAAATTTGATTTTTGGAAGAGCTACAGTACATTAAAATGTAAAAAAAATTATAATCTGAAATTGTCCATACTGTTAATAAATCCCCAAGGTTTTTTTTACTTTGGGATCATCTGCTACAAGAGGTTTCACTTTGGATTTTTTTGTTTAAAATATCTAGATCTTTTTATTACTTTAGGTTATCTTCTTAAACAATCCCTTTGATGTATATTATGTGCAATCAGTGGCGCAGAGAGGGGGAAGAAGCGAGTACTAATTGCCCAGGCCAAGACTTGTTGGAGGGGCCCATTGGGGGACCAGGTCCATGGTTCTACGGCCCTGTGTACGATGACACAGTGGGCCAAATGTGATGACGCCCGGGATTGCCTGAGGTGCGATATGCTGGCTGATCTCATTTGTTTTTTGTTGTTTTTTTTAAAGGGGCAGTCACTAATCAGGCAAAACCATGCCTTGTAAGTGATTGCCACTTAAAAAAAATGTCCAAGGTTGCCCGGCATCTCATACCTCGAGATTCGTTAGAAACTGATCTAATCAGTGCCCCTCTACACCCATTTTATACCTTCATGAACACATCTGCAGCTAGGGCACTCCATTTTGCTTGTGTGTGGGTGTCCAATCACTTTTGTCCACATAATGTATAAAGTGTGTGTGTGTGTGTATATGTATGTATGTATGCATATGTATATGTATGTGTGTGTGTGTATATATGTGTATATATATATATATATATATATATATATATATATATATATATATATATATTTTTTTTAGTATTTATATGTAACAGGCTTGTTTATAAGCATACACAACATTGTTTTGTGTGGTGTTGTGTTTTTTTTTTCTTCCTGTTGCGGGGTACACTGGTATTCCACAGGGAATAACATCGGGGTGTAGAGTAGGATCTTGATCCGAGGCACCAACAGGCTAAAAGCTTTGACTGTTCCCAAGATGCATAGCGCTGCCTCCTATATAACCCCAAAAAAGGGAGGGACCTGAATTGCACATCCTATTACTAAAGATATCATGTGGTGCTGCTATGCTGAGGCTTTTAATACCATGCTGGAGGAAGAGAGATGCAGATGCACACTCTTGGCACTAAGAACACTGATAGTAATGGATGGATTGGCTTCTTAGGCTACTGGACACCATTAGCTCCAGAGGGAGTCGGAACACAGGTCTCACCCTGGGGTTCGTCCCGGAGCCGCGCCGCCGACCCCCTTGCAGATGCCGAAAAGTGAAGAGGTCCAGAAACCGGCGGCAGAAGACTTTTCAGTCTTCATAAGGTAGCGCACAGCACTGCAGCTGTGCGCCATTGTTGTCAGCACACTTCATAGCAGCGGTCACTGAGGGTGCAGGGCGCTGGGGGGGGGCGCCCTGGGCAGCAATGATAGTACCTTATTCTGGCTAAAAATACATCACATATAGCCCCTGGGGGCTATATGGATGTATTTAACCCCTGCCAGGTCTCAGAAAAACGGGAGAAGAAGCCCGCCGAAAAGGGGGCGGGGCCTATTCTCCTCAGCACACAGCGCCATTTTCCCTCACAGAAATGCTGGTGGGAAGGCTCCCAGGCTCTCCCCTGCACTGCACTACAGAAACAGGGTTAAAACAAAGAGGGGGGGCACTTATTTGGCGATATGACTATATATATATATATATATATTAAAATGCTATAAGGGAAAAACACTTATATAAAGGTTGTCCCTGTATAATTATAGCGTTTTTGGTGTGTGCTGGCAAACTCTCCCTCTGTCTCCCCAAAGGGCTAGTGGGGTCCTGTCCTCTATCAGAGCATTCCCTGTGTGTGTGCTGTGTGTCGGTACGTGTGTGTCGACATGTATGAGGACGATGTTGGTGAGGAGGCGGAGCAATTGCCTGTAATGGTGATGTCACTCTCTAGGGAGTCGACACCGGAATGGATGGCTTATTTAAGGAATTACGTGATAATGTCAACACGCTGCAAGGTCGGTTGACGACATGAGACGGCCGGCAAACCAATTAGTACCTGTCCAGGCGTCTCAAACACCGTCAGGGGCGTTAAAACGTCCTTTTACCTCAGTCGGTCGACACAGACACGGACACTGACTCCAGTGTCGACGGTGAAGAAACAAACGTATTTTCCTTTAGGGCCACACGTTACTTGTTAAGGGCAATGAAGGAGGTGTTACATATTTCTGATACTACAAGTACCACAAAAAAGGGTATTATGTGGAGTCTGAAAAAACTACCTGTAGTTTTTCCTGAATCAGATAAATTAAATGAAGTGTGTGATGATGCGTGGGTTTCCCCCGATAGAAAATTATTGGCGGTATACCCTTTCCCGCCAGAAGTTAGGGCGCGTTGGGAAACACCCCTTAGGGTGGATAAGGCGCTCACACGCTTATCAAAACAAGTGGCGGTACCGTCTCCAGATAGGGCCGCCCTCAAGGAGCCAGCTGATAGGAGGCTGGAAAATATCCTAAAAAGTATATACACACATACTGGTGTTATACTGCGACCAGCGATCGCCTCAGCCTGGATGTGCAGCGCTGGGGTGGCTTGGTCGGATTCCCTGACTGAAAATATTGATACCCTTGACAGGGACAGTATTTTATTGACTATAGAGCATTTAAAGGATGCATTTCTATATATGCGAGATGCACAGAGGGATATTTGCACTCTGGCATCAAGAGTAAGTGCGATGTCCATATCTGCCAGAAGTTGTTTATGGACACGACAGTGGTCAGGTGATGCAGATTCCAAACGGCACATGGAAGTATTGCCGTATAAAGGAGAAAAAGACAACGTCTTTTCAGCCTCAGTCCTTTCGTCCCCATAAGGGCAAGCGGGCAAAAGGCCAGTCATATCTGCCATGGGATAGAGGAAAGGGAAGAAGACTGCAGCAGGCAGCCCATTCCCAGAAACAGAAGCCCTCCACCGCTTCTGCCAAGTCCTCAGCATGACGCTGGGGCCGTACAAGCGGACTCAGGTGCGGTGGGGGGGGTCGTCTCAAGAGTTTCAGCACGCAGTGGGCTCACTCGCAAGTGGACCCCTGGATCCTACAAGTAGTATCCCAGGGGTACAGATTGGAAATTCGAGACGTCTCCCCCTCGCAGGTTCCTGAAGTCTGCTTTACCAACGTCTCCCTCCGACAGGGAGGCAGTAGTGGAAACAATTCACAAGCTGTATTCCCAGCAGGTGATAATCAAAGTACCCCTCCTACAACAAGGAAAGGGGTATTATTCCACACTATATTGTGGTACTGAAGCCAGACGGCTCGGTGAGACCTATTCTAAATCTGAAATAGTTGAACACTTACATACAAAGGTTCAAATCAAGATGGAGTCACTCAGAGCAGTGATAGCGAACCAGGAAGAAGGGGACTATATGGTGTCCCGGGACATCAGGGATGCTTACCTACATGTCCCAATTTGCCCTTCTCACCAAGGGTACCTCAGGTTCGTGGTACAGAACTGTCACTATCAGTTTCAGACGCTGCCGGTTGGATTGTCCACGGCACCCCGGGTCCTTACCAAGGTAATGGCCGAAATGATGATTCTTCTTCAAAGAAAATGGACGATCTCCTGATAGGGGCAAGGTCCAGAGAACAGTTGGAGGTCGGAGTAGCACTATCTCAAGTAGTTCTACGACAGCACGGGTGGATTCTAAATATTCCAAAACCGCAGCTGTTTCCGACGACACGTCTGCTGTTCCTAGGGATGATTCTGGACACAGTCCAGAAAAAGGTGTTTCTCCCGGAGAAGAAAGCCAGGGAGTTATCCGAGCTAGTCAGGAACCTCCTAAAACCAGGAAAAGTGTCAGTGCATCATTGCACAAGGGTCCTGGGAAAAATGGTGGCTTCTTACGAAGCGATTCCATTCGGTAGATTTCACGCAAGAACTTTTCAGTGGGATCTGCTGGAAAAATGGTCCGGATCGCATCTTCAGATGCATCAGCGGATAACCCTGTCTCCAAGGACAAGGGTGTTTTCTTCTGCGGTGGCTGCAGAGTGCTCATCTACTAAAGGGCCGCAGACTCGGCATTCAGGACTGGGTCCTGGTGACCACGGATGCCAGCCTGAGAGGCTGGGGAGCAGTCACACAGGGAAAAAATTTCCAGGGAGTGTGATCAAGTCTGGAGACTTCTCTCCACATAAATATACTGGAGCTAAGGGCAATTTACAATGTTCTAAGCTTAGCAAGACCTCTGCTTCAAGGTCAGCCGGTATTGATCCAGTGGGACAACATCACGGCAGTCGCCCACGTAAACAGACAGGGCGGCACAAGAAGCAGGAGGGCAATGGCAGAAACTGCAAGGATTCTTCGCTGGGCGAAAAATCATGTGATAGCACTGTCAGCAGTGTTCATTCCGGGAGTGGACAACTGGGAAGCAGACTTCCTCAGCAGGCACGACCTCCATCCGGGAGAGTGGGGACTTCATCGGGAAGTATTCCACATGATTGTGAACCGTTGGGAAAGACCAAAGGTGGACATGATGGCGTCCCGCCTGAACAAAAAACTGGACAGGTATTGCGCCAGGTCAAGAGACCCTCAAGCAATATCTGTGGACGTTCTGGTAACACCGTGGGTGTACCAGTCGGTGTATGTGTTCCCTCCTCTGCTTCTCATAACCAAGGTACTGAGAATTATAAGACGTAGAGGAGTAAGAACTATACTCGTGGCTCCGGATTGGCCAAGAAGGACGTGGCACCCGGAACTTCAAGAAATGCTCACAGAGGACTCATGGCCTCTGCCGCTAAGAAGGGACTTGCTTCAGCAAGTACCAGGTCTGTTCCAAGACTTACCGCGGCTGCATTTGACGGCATGGCGGTGGAACGCCAGATCCTAAGGGAAAAAGGCATTCCGGAAGAGGTCATTCCTACCCTGGTCAAAGCCAGGAAGGAGGTGACCGCAAAACATTATCACCACATGTGGCGAAAATATGTTGCGTGGTGTGAGGCCAGGAAGGCCCCACGAAGAAATTTCAACTCGGTCGATTCCTGCATTTCCTGCAAACAGGAGTGTCTATGGGCCTCAAATTGGGGTCCATTAAGGTTCAAATTTCGGCCCTGTCAATTTTCTTCCAGAAAGAATTGGCTTCAGTTCCTGAAGTCCAGAAGTTTGTCAAGGGAGTATTGCATATACAACCCCCTTTTTGTGCCTCCAGTGGCACTGTGGGATCTCAACGTAGTTCTGGGATTCCTCAAATCACATTTTAAACCGCTCAAATCTGTGGATTTGAAATATCTCACATGAAAAGTGACCATGCTGTTGGCCCTGGCCTCGGCCAGGCGAGTGTCAGAATTGGCGGCTTTGTCTCACAAAAGCCATATCTGATTGTCCATTCGGACAGGGCAGAGCTGCGGACTCGTCCCCAGTTTCTTCCTAAGGTGGTGTCAGCGTTTCACCTGAACCAGCTTATTGTGGTACCTGCGGCTACTAGGGACTTGGAGGACTCCAAGTTGCTAGATGTTGTCAGGGCCCTGAAAATATAGGTTTCCAGGACGGCTGGAGTCAGGAAAACTGACTCGCTGTTATCCTGTATGCACCCAACAAACTGGGTGCTCTTGCTTCTAAGCAGACGATTGCTCGTTGGATTTGTAGCACATTTCAACTTGCACATTCTGTGGCAGGCCTGCCACAGCCTAAATCTGTCAAGGCCCATTCCACAAGGAAGGTGGGCTCATCCTGGGCGGCTGCCCGAGGGGTCTCGGCATTACAACTCTGCCGAGCAGCTACGTGGTCGGGGGAGAACACGTTTGTAAAATTCTACAAATTTGATACCCTGGCTAAAGAGGACCTGGAGTTCTCTCATTCGGTGCTGCAGAGTCATCCGCACTCTCCCGCCCGTTTGGGAGCTTTGGTATAATCCCCATGGTCCTGACG